>NC_056587.1:17818462-17930962 GCF_018340385.1 Cyprinus carpio
TCCCACCATAGGTTCAGCCTATGTTGCTATGCTCAAACAAACACAATGTTCTGATAGCACAGTGTTTATATAAATATATTATAAATAAAAAGAAAAGGAATATATATATATATATATATATATATATATATATATATATATATATATATTTTTTTTTTTTTTTTTTTTTTTTTTTCAGGAAAATCAACCTATAAATAGTTTATTAACATTTTTTGAAAGGGATAGTTCACCCAAAATGTTTAATTCAAAAAGTGTTTTCTAACCCTTATGTATGAGGCGCCGCGTAGGATTTAAATCAAACTTCGCTTAAACACGTGCATATACACCTATACATTACTCACATATACATGCATACTACGGGACGTTCACAAATACATATATGAAATACACATGCACACTAATATGAAATCGATAACAATACATATAATGTTAACAATGCATGCATACACACTTGTGAATAACTTGCGTATACATATAAACTTGACGCGTGCATACACCAAAAGACACTCGCATATATGCATAAGCTCGATCCATGCATATACACCTACACACACTCGCGCATACATATAAACTCGCTGCATACCAACACAACTGCACATACTCGCATATACATATAAACTTGATCCGTGCATATACACCTATTAAACACTCGCACATAAATGTAAACTCGATGCGCGCATACACATCCATAAAACACTCGCGCATACATAAAAAATAACATTTACTAACGTATACAGTTCAGATAAGAAAGACACATGCTTTATTTGTGTTCATATATATATGCAAGTGATTTCGTATGTATATGTGCGTGAACTTTTCAGTTTAAACGGAAGGCATTTCAGTGTAAACGGAAGGCATTTCAGTGTAAAAGGAAGGCATTTCAGTGTAAAAGGAAGTCGTTGAAGCGTGAACGGAAGTAACCTGTCTATATGGTCTATATACCGCATTTGCAATCATGGACAGGGATCGTGCTACAACTGAAGCAATTAGCATTTTGCGAAATGTTCTTTCTTCGCCCACTTTTATAAGATCAATTACCAATTCAGTTGAATTGAATGTGTTGCCTGCTCAACTGCAGGCAGAAACACAATCTGAATCGCGCACTTTGTTTCGTCCTTCTACCCCTGGTATACAAAAGCATCAATAACACGCAAACGATGTCAACATTATCCGCCGGCAAAGTTCATATCAAACTTGCCAGCATTAAGTTAATTGGCAGTCTCGATCTAGAAAAAGGTGAGAATTTAACTTCTATGCAATCTTCATGAAATAGCTGCAAACGCTATGCAAATTACACACACACAGAAAGAGAAAATAAAATGTCCTGTCTCTATAGTTAAAAAATATAAAATGTGTTCCCAACTAAGTCCCAGTTTTAATAGTGAGCTTTGCCATTTTCAGAATTAAGGATGTCAAGCAATTTAAATGTGGTTAAAGTTTGCTTTTTGTTAAACTGTGTTTTTGTTTTTACAGGCCAAGGACACAATACCATCGGACTTTTAATAAGGATGTTATACTATTGACCTCCCCTGACGATAATGTAGTAGTAAAGCAAAAGAAAAAACAGCACTTGCATGAGATTGGACACATATTAAATGCGTTTGAATTTGACAAAGCATGGGATAGAACGGTTTTAAGAAAAATCAAAGAAAAAGTGCCACATGATTTAAGGTAAATGTTTTTTTGTTTTTTTTAAAGATGTTAGTTATTGTAAATGTTTTACTGCGTGATGTATTATTTAAGGGTTTATTAGTACCACTGGTTTAATTGTGTGCAGTTTGGAAATACTTATGGGATGTATCCCATACAAGCTCATTACACCTTAAGTGAAGGTCAGGAACTGGATAGCAGCTTGATTTTAAAGGTGTTCAAGCTGAAGGCCTTGTATGTAAATCCCTTAAGACCACTACTCTTGGTAAGACTGGAGTGTGTTTGTGTTTTTTTTTTTTTTTTTGTTATGAAGTTTAATTGATTTACTTTTTTTCTTTCCCATATGGGCTTCCTTATAGGGTTTAGGGTTATTTTAGGCCATATACAGTTGTACTCATAAGTGACGTGACATACAGCCAAGTATGGTGACCCATACTCGGGATTCGTGCTCTGCATTTAACCCATCCAAAGTGCACACACACAGCATGAACACACACCCAGAGCAGTGAGCAGCCATTTATGCTGCGGCGCCCGGGGAGCAGTTGGGGGTTCGGTGCCTTGCTCAAGGGTACCTCAGTCATGGTATTGAAGGTGGAGAGAGCGCTGTACATTCACTCCTCCTACCTACAATCCCTGCCGGCCCGAGACTTGAACTCACAACCTTTTGGATTCTCTAACCATTAGGCCACAACCTCCCTCATAAGTTTACATACCCTTTGCAGAATGTGCAAAATATTAATAGTTGAAACAAAATTTGAGGGATCATGAAAATTGCATTTTTTTTTTTTATTTAGTTCTGTCCAGAATAAGCTATTTCACATGAGATGTTTACATATACTCTACAAGACAAACTAATAACTGAATTTATAAAAATGACCCCATTCAAAAGTTTACTGTAATACCCTAAAAAAATAAACCCCTAACAAACCCTTAAATAATACATCACACAGTAAAACATTTACAATAACTATAACATCTTAAAAATATATATTGTTAAACCAAAATAATTCGGCGCTTTTTCTTTGATTTCTATCCCATGATTTGTCAAATTCAAATGCATTTAATATGTGTACAATCTCATGCAAGTGCTGTTTTTTCTTTTGCTTTACTACTACATTATCATCAGGGGAGGTCAACAGTATAACATCCTTATTAAAAGTCCGATGGTATTGTGTCCTTGGCCTGTAAAAACAAATACAGCTTAACAAAAAGCAAACTTTAATTAATCACATTTAAAATTTCTTGACATCCTTAATTCTGAAAATGGGTAAACTCACTAATGAAACTGGGACTTAGTTGGGAACACATTTTATATTTTTTAACTATAGAGGCAGGACATTTTACTCTCTCTGTGTGTGTGTAATTTGCATAGCGTTTGCATGCATTTCATGAAAATAAAAAAGAAGTTAAATTCTCACCTTTTTCTAGATCGAGACTGCCAATTAACTGCTGTCGAGTGTGATATTATGGTCCGTGAACTCAACCGGCGGATGATGTTGGCATCGTTTGCGTGTTATTATAATAGCGGGCGAAGAAAGAACATTTCGCAAAATGCTAATTGCTTCAGTTGTAGAACGATCCCTATCCATGATTGCAAATGCGGTATATAGACAGGTTACTTCCGTTCACGCTTTAACGACTTCCTTTTACACTGAAATGCCTTCCGTTTACACTGAAATGCCTTCCTTTTACACTGAAATGCCTTCCTTTTACACTGAAATGCCTTCCTTTTACACTGAAATGCCTTCCGTTTACACTGAAATGCCTTCCGTTTAAACTGAAAAGTTCACGCACATCTACATACGAAATCACTTGCATATATATATGAACACAAATAAAGCATGTGTCTTTCTTATCTGAACTGTATACGTTAGTAAATGTTATTTTTTATGTATGCGCGAGTGTTTTATGGATGTATATGCGCGCATCGAGTTTACATTTATGTGCGAGTGTTTAATAGGTGTATATGCACGGATCAAGTTTATATGTATATGCGAGTATGTGCAGTTGTGTTGGTATGCAGCGAGTTTATATGTATGCGCGAGTGTGTGTGTATATGCATGGATCGAGCTTATACATATATGCGAGTGTCTTTTGGTGTATGCACGCGTCAAGTTTATATGTATACGCAAGTTATTCACAAGTGTGTATGCATGCATTGTTAACATTATATGTATTGGTATCGATTTCATATTAGTGTGCATGTGTATTTCATATATGTATTTGTGAACGTCCCGTAGTATGCATGTATATGTGAGTAATGTATAGGTGTATATGCACGTGTTTTATACATGTATTCATAAGCGAAGTTTGATTTAAATCCTACGCGGCGCCTCATACTTATGTTGTTCCAAACCTGTATGACTTTCGTTCTTCGGTGTAACATAAAAGAAGTTATTTTGAAGAATGTTTGGAATCAAACAGTTTTGCTCCCATGGACTTAAAAAATAAAAGTCAATAGGAACCAAAACTATTTGGTAACCAGCATTCTTCAAAATATGTTCCTTTGTGTCCCGCTTGGTGAATGAGTCATACTTACCAGCATGTTCAAGTTGCCCATTGGATCAGAACTTACATAACTGAAATGCTAAACACGGACCCATGGATGGACGTGCTTTGACCATGAGAAAATAGCTCTTGAATATTTTCCAGCATGAAAATACTCCCTTCAGATACAAACAACAGGTGCTTATAACACTGCTACATGTTTTTGTCTCCAGCTAACAACCTTTCCTCTACATTCATCCTCATGCCAGAAATGTAGACAGACTTTGAGCTAATGCATCTCATACAAATGACACGTGATTGTGTTTGATCATTTAAAATTTTTATTGTATTCTGTTGTTATCTGTAGAACTGATAAGTTCAAATAAAAAAAAAATCAAAAGTACAAAAAGCACATAATTTCAGATTTCAAAGTGGTATAATTTGACACTAATACTCAGATATAAACTATTTAAAACTGATATACTGATATACTATAAACTATATAGGCCTATTCTATATAATCATATAAATGCATAATTTAATTTCTATATTAAATTAGAAATACACATGCTGCTAGGAAAGATTAGACTAACAGCAAACCAGCAGCTCAACAAATAACTCAATATGATATACAACCGTTGTCACACAAAACTGCATCACATTTTATGCATCACAAAAATATTGTCCCTAATCTGAAGGCTTTTCTACCACAAACGCTTTCCAATTTGGAATAAGTGCAGACAGAATATTATACCAATATGGCAAAATTATAAACATAAAAACTCTCTCAGATGCTGAGGATTGTCCAGAATTAAACATGAAGACGTCAATGGTCATTTTCAAGAGATGAATTCTTACATCAGCAACACAGTCCAGCTTCAGATGACTTTATCTACTTGCAGTCGACCAGTTCTTGGCATGACGCAGCATTTCATAGTCCGCAACTCTGGAGTAAAGCATGCATGGGCCATTAGCAGCTTCATTCTGAGATCTTCCTGCATTTGATCTTCTGTTGGAGTTTAGAATTTGGTGACAGCAAGTGAAGGAGAACTCCTCGTCCAATGCAGTCTTAGTTTTGCTGTTTAATCAGAAGAAAGATAGACACAATCCTTAGTGCAATCTCAACTAGGGTTGAGGCTATGTTTATAATTATCTATTTATATGTGCGTGTGTACCTCAGTGTATGCCGGGGGAGATGGGGGGAGATGATACTCGCTACTGCGCATGAATATAGGACTGTCATCCTCATCATAATCATTCAGGAGGGGAATGAAGGAACTATCCATGCGATTGTCCTGGGAGATTTCGCTATAGCTGGGTGGACAGGACGGGAGGGACACGCAGGTGCTGGAGGTATTACTGCTGTCCTGGCTGCTCATGCTACTGGTGCGACTGTTCATGCCGCTGTAGGGGATCGTCCCGATGACCAGAGGAAGATCTAGGATGAGCTTCTCACTTCCTGGGATATGCAAGTAGATCTAACCCCGGAGAGAAAGAGACATCATACACTCTTAAAAAATTAAGGTTCCAAAAGGAGGTTTTTGCAGTGATGCCTTTGAAGAACCATTTTAGGTTCCCCAAAGAACCTTTAGTGAACAGTTCTTAAAAGATTTTATTCTTAGAGTGATGAAGGTTCTTCATTTGACCATCTATGCCCATAAAGAACCTTTATTTTTAAAAGTATAAACTCAGGTCTGCAAGTGCAGACCGAAGCATCTGCATTGATTATCAAGTATTGAACTCACCCTTAGAAAATAGTCAACGTGGATGATGTCACAGCCCAGGATGGTTGGCTTCAGCTTTGGCACAGGAAGTACTCTCCCCTGCCACACGTCACACATGCCGGAGATGATGTGGTCTCCTCTGACAGAAGTGAGTTTCTTGTGAAACTCTTTGGTGCGGCCGTTCGCCCGATAAATGTGCTTGGCTATGATGGCGGCTTTAGGAACGACAATCCGAGAACAAGAGTTCTCAAACTGAGCGTCGATGCAAATGTCTTCTCCCTCACAGTAACCCTTCCGGCCAATGCGAGCGGACACGGAAACACTGCCATCGGGAATAAACATGCAGGTGACTTTCTTCTGTTTTGCTCCTGTAACTGGATCCTGAGAGTAAGCAGAAGGGGCTGCATTAGTTTCTTACATTTGAATCACGTCCATTTCAAAGAAATGTGTCACTTGTCTGGGCTTAATCACCATCAGCTCTTGGGTGTTGACATCAATGGGTTCCACCACCTCAAAATACCGCTTGCATTCCGCATATGGCTGACTTGATTTCTCTATGACTGCCTTCACGTAGTATTGGACTGAGCCAAACTTTCCCACATAGGAGGAAACAAGGCACCTGGTCAGGAGGGGTAGATCTTACATTAAAATTGTGGATAATTTGAATGCAACATTTGTAACGGGGAATTTTGAAAAGAAAACCCACCCTGCCTGTGGAAGTTCGAACCCGAACATGAACTCATATCTGTTTCCAGGCCTGAGAGTGATGGAGCCATCTGCATCTGCGAAGGAGAGATTGCGCTTTGAGAAACATTCAGTTGTCATTATTTACTCATTTTCATTTTCTTTTTAATTTTCAGTTTAGGAAAGATTTTTTTAATAAACAATTAATAAACTTACAACCCCAAATTTATTAATTTACCACCTTTTGATTTTCGTACTATGCACAATATTAAATACAACAAAGACACCAGTTAGACACCAAAAAGACACCAAAATCTTAATTAAATTTTAGGGGAGAAAAACATCTAGTCCATGCTTATTCAGTAGTAGGTTACATAGCAGCACTTGTTAGGGGGTATAGAACACGCTTGAACCACCCCAAAGGTAGTCAGAACAAAAGATTAGAGCTCTTTAAATAATGTATTATGTTTTAAATAAGAACATTTACGATTTAAAACTTTTTAGTTACAACTAAAGTAAGATTATAGGTTAGTCAGAGTGCGCTTTAGAGTGTTACTATAGAAACAGAACGTCCCTGAACGCTTTACGCTGAACAGTACATCGAAGAAACTTAAGTAAAGTCATTATTTATCACGTTATCATAGATTTGGTAAATATATTTCAATTTGGCAAGTTACTTATTTTTGTTCAACATATCTTTAAGATTGTTGACGGTTAGATAGCTTTGCAAAAACGACGTTAAAAGCCCCCCGGAAAAGACTGACTGAATTCGCACACCGAGTTAACTTAACCAAAGTTTGTGTCTCACCTGTTGGCTGATGATCGAGGTGAAGAACTTCTTCATATTTCAGGTACTCAATCTCATCCCTGCAGTGCATCTTCCCTTTATTATAATCAACTTTAGCGCATCCAATTCCGAACAATTTAACTGCGGAGATCTGCACCACCTCCGCCACCTCCACGATCACCCGCCCGGCCACTTTATCTCCGCCGCTGTACGCGCTCTTGTTCGGGTCACTAAACTGAACATCGAAGGTCTTGGGTTTCTTTGTTAGTACACCCATTTTGCTGTTTTATTAATTGTGCGAATATTAATTCCAATAATGTCACTAAACGTTTTAATTGCAGGCCTAATTGTAATTCTTTCTAATTTAACTGAATTAAGCAGTTGCGCAATAAGCTCACTAGTATGGCTGGTGTTATTAACTATTTAATTACTCTAAGGTGCTTTGGTCGTTTGTTGATGATCTGTCAGTTAACACTGAGAGGAAGTGTGAGCGGTTTTATAGTTCACACGGCCGCTGTGCTGATGATGAGAGCTGGACACACATGGGCATCAGTGCTGGACACCCACATGCGCCTCGTGGATCTCTCCACGCGCGTCTCTCTCATAGGACACACAGGCTGTTTGCGTCCACCCAGGCCAATGAGAGCCCGTCCAGAGCGCGTGGACAGCTCATGGGTAAGGGGCAGGAGTCGCTGAGGAGGTGGAGTAATAATGTGGAGCAGGGGTGGAGTATGAACGCGCACTGGATACTCCTGTGCCCCGCTCCAAAACAACATGTTAGAGTCGGACACGCATGTGTGACATGTTCATAATAGAAGCGATTTCTCTATGCATTAAGAATTTATTTGTAACTAATCTGAATGACACCAAAAAATTTGGTATTCTTAGAAGTACATAGAGTACCATGTAAATGCATTGCGCAGTATTATCATATGATACTGCAAAGTATGACGGTACTGCCACATTATGTTTATTTAAGGGTATGCCATAGTAGCAAATGAAGACCAGATGCATTTGCCATAGTATTTAAATGGCACCCCATATATACTTAGGATAATACTATGGTATTACCTTGGTACATGTCGAAAATACCATGGAATTGTCTAGGTTCATATCCAAAACATGTTATTACCATGGTACTGCCAAAATATCATACTAGTGCAAAACACATGGTATTACCCTTGTATATTGTCAAAATATCCTGGTACAATCCTGGTACATGGCCAAAAATTACAATATCACCTTGGTACATGTCAAAAATACCACAGTTTTTCTCTGGTACATGGCCAAAAATCATAATATTACCTTGGTACATGTCCAAAATACCATGGTATTATTCTGGTACGTTTCAAAATGCCATAAAAAGCATTACTTTGGTACGTCAAAATGGTATAATATTGCCCTGGTGCATGTCCAAAAAAACATGATATTACCCTGGTACATATTAAAATCAATGATATTGCCCTGGTACATGTTCAAATCATTTTGTATTATATTTTATTTTTGGTACTTTGTGAAAACTAAATATGCTAGACATATTAGACTGAATGGACATGTACAGTGAAGTACAGTGGTCATCAGAGCTAGCCAAACAAATACAACCATGAACAGTCCACATGCTCAGAAACGTGCATGTGTGATGGAGACTCAGTTCATATGGACTGTTCCGATTGGATGAGCACTGCCATCTGCTGACTGATCCAACACACTTCACTGCACGGGTCCCTAAAGAAAGTTTAGGAGGAGTCTGTTTATAAAATCCAATCTTCATGGTGATAAGAGTAGATGTATATAAACAAACAGCTGCTTACCTCATTCATTATGCTGTCTGTCCTGAACCCTCCATCTCCATTTACAATGCTGTTTAAGGAAGGTGGGACATGTGTAATGCTTGACTCCCTCTATTTTGGATAGCAGTCTACAGTATATGTGATATCTGTTCTATACATTATATGAACATAAAACGAGCATAAAAAGTATAGTGAATCTTTTAAAGGTAAGAGTGCAGGGAAAAGACAGCTTTCAATCACATAACCTACACCATTATAATATAAACATTCAAGTTCATACAAATGAACACCATCCAATGTCACTCAAGTCTGAAGAACTTTAAACCATTATTTACCAACATAAAAAGATGCATTACTGTAACTTTAAAAAATTTTCTCCTGGGAAATTTCCCAAATTCATAATTTACAAAAAGTTCTAAAATCATAAGAACTAGTTTGATATGAAAATAATTCAGTACTCTTTATTTTAGCTTGAATAAATAATTGTAATTAGAGAAAAAAAAAATAAAAATAAAAAATGCTGTTACTTTGCAATTATATTTAGTCTTGATTCTTTTTTTTTTGTTTTCTTTTATTTATTATTTTTTATTAGTTTTATTATCATCTGTTTTTTCTCCATACTGCAAACTAAAATAAAATGTGTTTTTTTAATTAACCCGCCTTTATTAAACATAAAAATAAAATATTTTTTTAAAATTATATCAGGTAATGGATTAATTCTGGCAGTCCTAAAATACTAAAACTAAAATGAAAACTAAATTTAATAATAAAAAAGGACAAAAAACTAGAAAACACTGAAAATAAAACCAAAAACTAAACTAAATAGAATAATTCTGATGACCTTCATTAATTAATGCTATGTGGGGTGTGGAAATATTTTAATTTTTTTCTTTATTATAAATATATTTCTGCATAAATTTCATCCACCTTTGAGAAAACATACACTGAGTTGCATGAGCAAGTCACTCATATTTGCTTATTTTTTTTTATAGGTTATTCACGTTTATCCAGATAAAAATATCCACAAATATGTCATATTGATAATTCACACACTTTATGTGCATTTAATACTGAAACAAATGCAATAAAATGTTTGCATTTTTGTTTTTTATGGCCGTTCCAGACAGCCTCTATTCACAAAACATAAACTTCCAAACCACTGAGATGTAAACATAGAACAATTGTATAAATATCCTTCAAATATCACAAAAGGCTTGTTTTAGTGCAGTGTTTTTGATGTCACACTGGGCCCAAGAAAGCATGTCTGAGGGTCTCTACAAGGACGCTTAAGGCCAGCACCATCGGCAATGATGGAGGGTTGTTACCTGATCTGTCCGTCAGCAGGTGGACCCTATCAGGGTCCGAGATCATCGCACGAGCGTCCTCTAGCGCAACCACAGCGGATGCACTGGAGTTCAAATTTCCAGTAACCTGTAGATCAAACAAGCAAGCCTGGAAATACACATCCCGCACCGGAAGCAGTGAGGAGCAGTGAGCGTATGCAGGCATGGACGGATGCGCGTACGGCGTCTCCAGACGCTGTGAGAGCGGACACCCCCATACGCACAACTGCAAGTCCTGTTCAGGCGTATAGGACTCCACAATCGCACGAGGGGAGCGGACAGACAGACTCAGTGACCGGCCGAGCTGACGCACAACTATCGTCGTCCCAATGTGCTTAGCCCAGACCTCAGCGTGTCGGCCAGGATCGTGAGAGTGAATGCGCAGGCTCTGATGGCCTCTGCGATCTCTGCCGGTCACAGAACCATCCACAAACGCCGGGGGAACATTATCCAGCTCCGCTTGATATATCTGTAGCTCTGCACACTCACGCCAGTTCTTCAAGATAACCGTGATCTGATGAAAAACCAGACAGCAGAGAACTGTCAGGTGCAGGACATTCAAACAGGAGGACTGATTCTAAACTCATGCACATATCTCATTATGCATGTCCTGTTAATTATTCATAGCAACTCGTCAATAGATTTCAGGCTGTAGAATATCATTAACCCAGTATGTTTGAAAGCACTGAACATCACTGCTGAAAGAAGACAAATCTGTTACCTCCCTCTTAGCTGAAAAGGCTCATATAAGAAGTGATATAAAATACTTTGACTGGGTGTTTAAGTAGATAAATGTAAAGAGAAAGTCTGAGCATCATATAAAGTGACGAATAGCTTTGTTTTTATATGCTGTTTAGAAACAGGATCCTCTAAAATAGCTGATATCACAAAAAGCCTATAGCATATAAGAAAACTAATATTCAAAACATTGTGTAGCCATTACTAAAATGTTTTAGAAGCATCATCGGTTCACAACTGGCTGTACAGAATGAACTAAAAAAATAATCTGAGTGTGCTGAATTTGTAATTTGAAATCTAAATATATTCCAAAACTACCAAGTACAGATTATTTCATAGCAACTCAACTAATAACTCAACTAAAATAAAGCAGAATGAATCTACATTTTAAGTGCCTTTATCTTTGAAAGATTTGATGCCATAACTGGAAAATCCAGTGATTTTTCATCTTCAAAAGTAAATGAAAACTACATTTGTTCTAGATGTATGATAGATGTATGGATGCAACCATAGTCTGAAGCTCAAAAATCTGAGTCTGAGTGTGAAATCTGTCATCTCTTAACTGCCCAAAATCTGCAGAATGGTTCTGACTTTTGGCAAAATACTGCTGATGCATTCAGACTGGGATTTTTTTTGTGTGTATTTCTATGGAAGTTTTTCTATGGCTTTTTCCTTAATTGCCAGTTTATATCTCATAATTACAAGTTATTAATGTAAACTCTGAATTCTGAAAAAAAAATGTAATTATAAAGTTGCAATTCAGACTTTAAAAAAAAATCTAAATAACGAGATATAAACTAGCTATTGTAAGAAACAAAATTAAAATTGTGAGATAAAAAAGTTGCTATTACCTTTTTATTTTAATTCCCTGGCAGAAGCTCCCATATATTTCAGCGTTAACATATACAGTTTTTGGTCAAAATAAGTTTAATAGCAGCAATGAAGAGCACCCTCTAGAGAAAATCTCAATTTAAAATTAGTTACATACAACTCATTTCTGAGAAATAGCGATTATTGTTACAGTACAAATACATATTATTATGTCATACATTCTAGGGTATCTATTATATTCATTATATAAGAGTTGTACAAGAGGATAAAAGTATGCATGTGATTGTGATTTTTTTTCACACCTTTGTGAGTACAGTGGTATAAGAGCTCCCTCTAGTGGGCGTGCTGGTGGCCTGGATGTACAGGTACTGGTTGTCTATGAGAGGCCAGGCGCCCTGCACAGCACACGTCTGGAACTCTTCATTAAAGGTGCGGATATGAGGGTCCCCAAACACCCCGCAGTGCAGGTACTCTGGGGGCCGGCCCTCCCTCTGTATAAACCCCTTCTCATAGAAGCATATGTCCCCTGAGAGAGGGGCCTGGGGCAGGGGCAGGGGCCGCGGCTGAGCTGTGGGGCCTGTTTTGGGGCAACGATTTTGGATGAGCAGGTCCTCGATACCCTGCACGGCAGAGTGGTACGCCAGGTCTCCACGGCATGCTCGGGCCGTTCGCTGGGTGCAGAGTGCGTAGGACCGCAGGGCGCTGCAGTAGCCAGCATTAGCACCCTCTTTACCCCCTCCTCCAATAACGCCAATTTCCAGAGTCGCAGCCACAAAATCTGAATTACATCTCAGGATTCGACACTGTGCACATACTGTAGGCAAAGAAAAACGAATTTCAGTACAGTGTTAAAAAATGACTCAGTTTCCAGAATTCACTGGATATATGAGACAGACATGTACAATTAACAGGTTTTAATAACAAAGTACCATGGTACAATGATGTTTTTTAGGGGGTGGTGATTTATCCAATCATATATTTTTTAAATATGTTGGAGTGCCACGTAAATTTTTTTTAATGCAATCTTGTTTATTCTAACTAAAATGGTTGTTATTATTTGGAAGATAAAATATAAGTGTTAGATTATTTTTTTTTTAACTAACATGATATTGGAAATGTTGCTTGCCAATTAATTTAAGATGAATTACTAAATCTAAAACTGAAATAAAAAGAAATTATATCTAAATTGAAATATTAAAAACCCTATAAATATTACAAAAGCTCAATTGAAATATTATAAATTAATTACAAAAGCACATAACAAAATGACTAAAACTAAAATGCAAGCTAATTTAAAATATTAAATACTATAACAGTATATAAATAATACCACAATATTATCATTTGATACCATCAGTGAACTTTTTTTGTGAGGCTAAAAAGGGATTCTCACCTGAAGGAGCACTTAAGAGCAGGAGCGTTATAACAATGATCACAAAGTGTTTCCATGATGTGTGTAAATGATTCCCACCAACAGCTGATGCTGCCATTCCCATCCATACAGACAAAGGCAGGACTGCCTGCTCACAGGTGCCCGCACAGGTGCTGAAACTCTGGGCACTGAAGCACACTACATAAAAAAACCATACGGAGGAGACAAACCCAAACAAATTCACTCACAAATCTGGAGGCATTATCATACCTTAAGATCTCATCTGATCGAGTTCTTGAGTCCCATCAAGAGACTGATGATGTCATGTTGACCAGCCTTGGGAGAAAAAGCAGAATCTGATAAATGCCATTTAAGTGCATTCACACTGTTGTGTACATGTTGTGAACACCTTCATACAGTCACTGAAACACAGAGTGAAACGAGACCAGCATTCCCATGAATTCACATAAGTCTGAATACTGCAACTACTGTAAATAATAGATTAAATTAGTTTTGACTGAAACAAACTGTCATGCAAAGAGGTTTCACATGTATATCAGCATTGCTCTTAGTGCTGGGGGATATTTCGCAGTTTGGACTCTCACCACTGATGCGTTATTTACTAAGACTTAAGAACAAACAGTGGTGGAAAGCAAGAGTAAACTCTAGTCCTAGATGTGTGTTTGCACTTGACCTACAGCTCCGATATGAACAATCTGTCAAAACAGACTTAAATCTTTTAAGTTTAAACAGAACAAACCTGGAGACTTTTTCAGCAAATATCTCAAATCTCATTAAAATCACATCATGTCAGCAGAGTTTTTTTTTTTTCTGTCTGCTCCAACACTGACAGCTGATATTTATTCTAGCTGATGGGACGGCAGTTACGACAGTTGCAGGGCAGAAATAGGGGAGTCTAAATATATACCCAACCAAACCGGCCTGCCCCTCCAGCACCTGCCCCAGTGGAAATAGACAGGGCTGAAAGCTCTGCGGCAAAGAAGCAGGTATGAGACTTTGCCTTCTGCAGTCTAATTTCAGCTTCAGAATCATTCCCTCTTTCACTCAAGTGCATTGCATGTGGAAACAGTCTGAATCTGGTGTGCCAGCATTTTTAAAGAAGCTCGTTTCCACTCCATACGTGTCTAAATCCTCATCGGGTACCAAACGTTTCAGGACACAGGCTCCACCTACAAACAGCTGCTTCTCTTTCAGTCACACACACAGAACATAGAGTCCTGTGAATCAGCACCTGCATTCCTGTTAGATGTGACTGGACGTTTGACTGCCTGTGGCACCACGCGCACATGTGCATTACTCTGTGTTGTAAACAAATAGCTTTTTTTACACTGAAAAAAACAAAAAACAATTGGTGTAACAATTTTTGGTGTAACATTTTTTACTGAGAAACTGCTTAAATTTTTTCGGCTAGTAACGTTTTGAATTAAACATGAAATTAAGTTATTTAAATAGTATTTTCTTGTAACGCATACTCTAATAATCTGTTTTATTTAAAAAAAAATAACTTTGTAATTTATTCATTTTTTACAGTGTATAAAATAATTTCTCTTTTATTTCTTGATGACAAACCTTACTGCTTATTAACAAAATAGATTAACTCAATCATAACTGCTTTTGAAACTAAGAATATTAATTAATTAACAAAAACACACTAACTGCACTAACAGAAAATCTATAAAAACGTATCATTATTTACCAAGGATTTATTTTTACATGTGCCATAAATATAATAATAGCTCATTACCATATTGTATAGCAAAGTACTACAGTATTACCATTACTGTACTATGGTACTGTTAAACAATTTTATTGTGGACACAATCCCTTACAAAGAAAACACTGCAGCAATGGTGCAGTAACACTGTACTACTAGAAAAAATACTTTCAAAATAATTCCAGAATTTAAAAAAAAAACTTTAAAGTAACGTTAGTACTTATGTTAATTATTATAATGTTTGGTTAAATGCATAAAAATAACCATTCTCAAGCACATTTACACCATTCTTAAACACATTAACCGTGAAATTTTGAAGTAGAAAAACTGAAAACGCACTTAAAAATATTTTTTACAATGTAAACACAAACATTACATTATATAATTATATTGTTAACTATCCATGCATATATAATATAACAGCTAGAAACTCACAGAATCAGAGGACTCTCTCCTGTATACCGTCGCTGAAATCTTTCCCAGTCATTTGTGTCTCTTACGCGCTCACGTGACGGACTCGTGTGCGGTGTGACCCCTGAGCCACGCGTCACCGTCCCGCACGAGGGAGACGCGTAAATCACCGGCTGCGCGCACCTGCCACACGCGCACCAGCTGACGGAGAGCTGCTCCAATGGCTCTCTGGGAGCTGTTTGTCAACACACAAATGTGTAACTATATAAAGATGTTATGCGTCTTTTATTTATGTATTTGTCTTAGCTTTTGTACTGACTTTGAAGGCCTCCGATGCTCCAGTTACTTTTCCTGTACAACAACAGTTACTTAATATTGTAAACTTGCATTTTATGATCATATTATTTGAATTCATTATCATTATCATAAACACACCGGTTTTCAGCGCATGCCTTTAATGCACTTTGATATTTATTCAGCTATTTACTTACAGAGGTCAATGGTTCGAGCGTCTCGCACATGCAAAGAAAATAGTTTGATTCTGCGTTACAAAAGAAGGTGCATAACCTACAACTGAAAACTAATAAATAAATAAAAAATAAAAAAATCCATTAAATTTAGTTTTTTATTAATAGACATTAAGAATTTAAACCATAAGTCTTAAAAGGTTTTTAAAATGAACTTATGACATAGTGTGTCCTGAAATCACCTAGCATTCACTGTAGAAATCAGTCACAAGGAAAACACCTACATAACATCAAAACATGCAAAATAATGTTCTAATGAAAATCTAAAGGGCTCTAAATGGCATATAGTTGAAGCGAAGGGGCTGTTTGTGATTTCCCTGCATCTTTTCTCAGTTTGGTGTTAAATGCGTGTCTTTGAGGATGTGTTAAGCGGGCTTCCTACAGACGCTACAGAGAGCCCCTCTTTCAATAATTTAGGTCGCTCAATTTGCACTTATTAGATATATTTTCTAGTGTTTAAATAAACAGAAACGAAAGCTCAGAGCTGCAGTTCAGGACGCGCCCGGTAGGTGGCGGTGTTGACCAGCGCGGAACGAACGTGCGCAAATAGAGCGAGTTAGATGCAAATTATAAGAAATTGTGCTTCAGAATAACTTTAAACACTGGAATACATCGCAGCCACCTGCTTTTTAACGCTTAGGCGTGTTTTAATATATATTAAAACAACTGTTGTAAGATGTTCTGTGTATACTGTCCATGCACTGATGCATGCATTGAATACTGGTTAGGCTGGCATCTCTAGTGTGCGCATGCATCAGAGTGTGATAGTCTTTAGTTTGATCTGGGACTGTCTGTGTGTGTGTGTGTGTGTGTGTGTGTGTGTGTGTGTGTGTGTGTGTGTGTGTGTGTGTGTGTGTGTGTGTGTGTGTGTGTGTGTGTGTGTGTGTGTGTGTGATCTGCAGTATGCATCAGTGAGTTTCAAGCTCTTTGTTGGCTGGATGGAGGCGGGGCGGTGCGCGGCCGCAGGTCCTTTTGTGCCCCTCACATTTTGGGCAAAACCAGAACCACCGAGCTTGCAGACGCGCCAAAAGCATGAAACCGGACTATACAAAAAGAACAACTTAAACAACGATGTGATTCTAACAGAGCGTTTGGTTTAAGAAGTTTTGTGAAATTGTAGGTGAGTCATGAACTCCTTGTTGGGCCAGGAGAAAAACTTTCTATTTTATAATTATTATCATTATTTGTTGAGGATATTTAGTTGTGTGACTTGTTATCTTAAACAACTTTATTTTCTTCATAGACATACGTTATCTTTTGTGTTGTGCAGTTTTGCTGGACTATTGGCTGGTCAACAGATTACCCCGTTACTAAGCAACCGGTCGTCTAGAACAGTGATTCTCAACTTGCAGTAGACGTTCGTCAGGAATACTTGGAACGATTCCGATTTCGCGTTTTTAAACTTAAAAAGCAAAAGAAAACATAAGTTAAACGTAAAATATTTGTCTGTCAATATTATATTAAAACAAATAATCGTAATGCCATTGATGCCCGAATTGCATCATAACTTGCGCAAACTGAATATTAAACTCACTCCAAATTGCAACAAAATGCAAATAAATAAAATAAATTATATATATATATATATATATATATATATATATATATATATATATATATATATATATATATATATATATATATATATATATAATATAACTTTTCCTACACACTATATTTACACAAGATGTCCTGTGATAATTTTGTTGTAATGAAGGTTTTAACATGCTGAGTTAATACAAGCATTATTAACTGATTGTCTTTTTCAGTTAAAAAAAAAAAAGGTTGTAAAACTTTGGTGGGAAAGTATACTTCATATTCATAATATTTTACAAGATGCAAACAGTGTTTGGCTTTAGTGGCCTCATGGGCTCCAAAACAGACCTGCCACATTGGCCCTCACTACTAAATTAAAAACATTTACCTTTTTTTTCTTTTAAACAAGCTAAACTTTGATGTTAAAAAATATATATATATATTTTTTAGTGTTTTAAATGTAATACATAACTTACTATAGAAACAATGTTTTGTATTTGTGTTGTAGCTCTTTGAAGAAGTCTGAAGTCTTTAGGAGAGTGTGTTTATAGTCCCGCGGTCTGGGAGGTGTGGGATGTTGTGCACTGTTGTTCAATCTCCCGCCAATATTGCACTCGTCCCGGCCTCCCTGACCACGAGGAACACGCGACCCCCCGCCGCAACCTCCCGCCACTACCGCATCTTATGAAGAACTCGACCACTAGGGCGGCGCCAGACTGCAGGTGTATATTCAACATCAGTGTGAGTATTTTGCAGTTACTAGCTTACTACTTACTGAATATTGTGCAGTATGCATCGTATACTGTGTACTTTTTGCATTGCATACAGTATTCCATACAGTGTGCTCTGATGCATACTGCACAAATTCAGGAGTTTGTGAATTTATGCATACAGAAAATTCACATACTGTGTTTGAGAGTATACAAACAAGCTATTCCAAACATAGCATAGATTTGTAATTTGAGTGTATTTGAATATCAATTAATATATTCAAATATAATGTTTAATATAATTTTATTTAAACTAATGTTAAATTAATATATTTCTATACATATGCTTGAGCTTAGCTCTCATTCATCATTAACGGCATACAGAACAGGAGAATTCTGGAGTTGACATATTAAACTGTCATTTTTGGTATTTTTAGAATTGATTTCTGTTTTTGTCATGTATTAATAATGATTATAGAGCCATGGTACTGTTGGGTATTTGTTGTGTTCTAGAAAATACATCAAATCCCTTTATTTTAAGACATTTGTTAATGTAAACACACGCTACAGGACTCTCTCAAACATACACTCATACTCACACATTATACAGCCCCGAGATGACACATAAACACACAACACGTAAAATAAAAGTCTTTTCTCTCCTTTCATTCAGTCTCCTCATCCAGAGTGACACAGACGCTGGGTAAATCTCTCCTCTGTCCTGGTTGTTTGGCCCCTCGCACACAGGAGTTCAGTGGCCCCACGCTGGGTTTCAGAGGGTCTAGAGAGAGAGACGGAGGGCGTCTCACTCCCCTCAAACCTTTATGTGCATTAGAACCTGTTTACGATGTGTACTGAAGTCCTCTGGAACAGTATCTGGAAAAGATATGTTTCATTTGCTTTGTGAGTGCGTTGTTTTTAGTGTTGTAATGCCGTTTTTATTTTTTGTCAATAAACATATTTATTCAGAATTTATAGATTTTTGATTTCTTGAAGACTTTGAGGGTCTGGGGATCAATATTTAAATATCAAAGAGTGGATTCATCTTTACCGTTACAGCGGTAGCGCAGATTGGACCAAATGATGTTCTCTTGAGAGAAGCAGAAGACGCCCAGGCGCCCCCCTCTCATACTGGTGTCAATCACAACATTGGAGTCAGCCACCATCTCTGTGCCTTCATACAGCTTCACCCTGCAACAGGAGCACAACATGAACACACATGAAAGCCCTCTTATATGTGACTGTACAATACTACTGTGCAGGACTCAAGATTAGCAATTCTCAACTGGATCTAGATTTAATACTGAACACCAAGTGAACCACACCAAAATTATTTATCATGCAAAATGAGCAAAAACATCCTTGAGATTAAGCGTTGAAATTCATTAATATTACCACAAACTGCAAATAGATATATTTATAATTTTGAATATATATATTTAATACATTACAGATTTCAGAACGATCATGTGACACTGAAGACTGGAGAAATGCTTTGCCATCACAGGAATAAATGACATTTTAATATATATTAAAAAAAGAAAAAAAATTAAATTATAATAATGCACAATATTACTACTTCACAGCATTTTTGATCAAATAAATGCATCCTTGGTGAGCATAAAACATATTTCAAATCTCTTTCTCTGTAAAACTATATTAATGTAATTATTCAAATGTAGAAAATATTTAAAAAGATCATCTTCTACCAAATGAAAAATAAATGTGCACCAAAGTATTTTAGAGTCTTGTTGGACACGATCAAAATTGGAAAAATTTCTCCTCCCACTTAAAACCCTCTTTATTTTGCCATCATAAATGCACACATAAAAGGTTAGTTGATTTTTATTATTCACATTTAGCATTGTTGACCCAATTTTGGGTCACAACCCGGCAGAACCCAGAACCGTTGTTCTAGAATATTCGGATCTGAATGAAGCCGAGAGCTGCTGCTAAACTCCACCTGCTCACCCTCTAATTACCTGATAATAAATGAGATCTGATTTGATTTAGCAGCAGGCCGGACTTAAATTGCATTATGTATGAGTGGAACATGTCTGCAGCACAGTCAAATGTCACTTACTGTGTGTCCGTACTGTGCTCTACTCACACCTAACACAAAACACAAATCATTATTTGTGTGTGTTTGAAAGGGCCCTTACAAAGCCTCAGCTACACGTTGTCTCACAAAACTGTGCATACACTTGTACGTATACACACACACACATATTGGGCACCACACAGCTCTCTCTCTCCTTCTGTAGGTATTTATAACTACTAGAAACTTTGGAAAGTTCTGATCTGAAGTGTTCAATAATCATGTAGACTCAAAGTTGGAAAGCTTCAGAACTGCTTAACTATCAAATGAGAAGTTACTGTAGTCATTTTCTGTCATGACACATTTTAAAACAAATTTTGTGCATTTGCTGGAACTCACTTATACAACACAATGCCAAGAATTTACACAGTACAGGAAATCATGCACGATACATGTTTAACTGTCTTCTGTGCTCCGTTCTCTCTCTTTTTTTAATGGCCCGTCCACTACAGTAGTTTCCGTTGGATCTGCATATGAACAGCCACCAAGAAAATTCTTGCCAAGGATTTCATTGGCATAGCAACCACAACAAAGGGCGGCCAGGGGCCCAACCACTCAGCAGAGTCTCAGGGGTGTGAGGGGGCAAGAGGAGGGGGCAATTGAGAAGAAATTTTAAGGATAACTAGTCATACGCCCCCACCACCCTCTCTCCAGTATACCAGCACAAGCTTCCATCCGCTGCCAGTGCAGTCAATAAAACTCACTATTAGGCTGGTATTGCGCCCTCTTGTGACGACAAAAGCGACCCACAACTGGACAAACAAAAAAGTTGTTTCAGCAGGGACAAACACCCTATTACTTTTACTAAAGGAATACACCAGTTTAAATATAATTGAATTTAATTTAATTTAACATTTTTGGCATGCAGTCAATTAAAATATTTTCTAAAAAAAAAAAAAAGTTTAAAAAAAGGTGGTGTTTACAACAATTTACATCACATTCAAAAACTTTTTTCATGTTTTTGGCTCACAAGGCTGCATTTATCTGTTTAAAAATATAGTAAAAACAGTAATATTTATTTTAGTATCACTGAGATACCAAAATAGATTTTATTAATATTTTGAGTATATTTTAATATTTTAATATTTTCTGTTTTCATTTAAAATTTTTAGCAAATTTGTTTTTGTCAATTTTATTAGTTTTTTTCAGTTATGTCTATAATGTTTTTATTAATTTTGATTTCAGTTTTACTTAAGTACATGAAGTTAAAATAAATGAAAAACGTTTCTCTAACTCATCTTTTATTTTGAGTTTATGTTTATTTTAGTTCAATTAACAATTTTTTTATTTTTTTATGATTTTAGTTTTAAAACAACTCATTACTCCAGTCTTCATTCTCACATGATCCTTCAGAAATCATTCTAATATGCTGATTTGGTACTCAAGAAACATTTCTTAATATTATCAATTTTGACAACAGTTGAGCTGCTTAATATTTTTGTGGAAACCTTGATTTTTTTACTAAACTTACTTTCAATAGAAATGTCAAAAAACAGCATTCATTTGAAATAGAAATCATTTGTTACATTATAAATATCTTTACTGTCACTTGTGATCAATTAAATGCATCCCTGTTTATTTTTTTTATTTTTCTGACATAAAACTTTTAAACAGCAGTGCAAACTGTGTCGCTACACAATTATCCCCAATTGTAGGAGGTCTCACCTGATGTAGCCGACCTGAGGCCGATGGATGAGCTGCCACCGGTACGAGGTTTTATCTTGCCAGCCGACATTTCGTGGGTCTTTCCAGAGCAGTTTCACCTCTCCATCCGTATCCCCCGTGTGCCACAGAGCATTACGAAGAAACTCGCCGGGGCCTGTACGAGACTTCACCGCCTACGCAAACACAGTTTCAAGTCTTACTTCCCCAAAAGCTCATTTGGACATTAGCGAGCCAATATATTTCCATGAATCAAAGGCAACATTTTCACCTTGAGCTGCAGGCCTGGTTCAGCCATGGACCTGAAGGGTATCGACTGCCAGTATGTCTGTTCGGTCTGCTTCCACATCACCACATAGAAACTAGATGAATCCTGATAGCCAAAGATGAAGCCGGCATAGTCATCATCAGTCACGGTGTTAACATGAAATGTTCCCTCGAAGTCCACACCGTTAAACGCTGTGTAACCTGTGGAGAACCGATTTACAGTTTGCATTTCCAAGTCCACTGGGCATTTAGCTTCTGAAATCTGAAACCAAACTCACCCACTGCCAAGCCCGGGTCACTGTTCATGGTTTGAACAATCTCCATACCCTAAAACATAAATTCATCTGTATTAATTCATTCTTTATTACCACATAGAAAAGTACAGAAAATTACAGACTTCATCTTTAAACTATATGCATGACATTATTCATAACCATTTATAGACTAATTTCTATGTGCAGCATAAGTAAAGTAATAAGTCTTTAAATTTAAATTTGACAAACTATAAATCATTACAAAGGACAGAGTCATGAACTTCAATTTTTGACCTCTGTTTTGTTATAAATATCTGATAGTGACAATAATTTCTTAATTTTTTTTGTCAGGAGCTATGCAAAATCAAAAATCAAGTCAATGCCTTTAATATATCTTTAAATATGAGCCTTGTATGCATCCACTGAGAAAAAACAAGCTGTAATATTCAGATTCTTAAATGTGTACTTCAAATTTCTTTAGAGAGGAGTATTATTTATTTATTTAGTATGTTTTTATGCTAAATCAAGCAATTTGAACATTATGGAGTGCTAAACACTCATGTAATGTATGTTTCATTCACACTTGAAGCCAGAAGGCACCTAAACATAATAAATAAATAAATAAATGTATGCATTTAGCAGACGCTTTTATCCAAAGCGACTTACAGTGCATTCAGGCTATCAATTTTAATCTATCATGTGTTCCCGAGGAATCGAACCCCCAACCTTGCGCTTGGTAACGCAATGCTCTACCACTTGAGCTACAGGAACACTAATAGGATGATGCATCCCATGATGCTTTACCTGATTGAGCACCACCCAGTTCGGGTCGATCTGAGCGTCACCCTCTGGGTCCAGAATGACTGTCTGATAGGCTCTGAAATCTGTAAGTGTGACTTCAGCACTTTCTGGACACACGTCAATCAAATCCATCACCGCATCATTGTCAAAGTCATTCTCACATACGTCACCGACTCCGTTACCTAAACGACAAGAGAAATAATAATAACGTGAGTCATAAATCAGAAGGATTATTCGCCATCAGTGAATATGAATGCTCTTACTGTTTGAGTCTTTCTGATTGGGGTTGGAAATGAGTCTGCAGTTATCGGGTCCGATGCCATTGATGGCGTGATTGTCTGGCACCCCGTCATTATCGTCGTCATCATCACAGTCATCTCCGATGCCGTCATTGTCCGAGTCGAGCTGAGAGCTGTTTGGAATGATGGGACAGTTATCTCGAGTGTCCTGGTGTCCGTCTCCATCACTGAAAACACACAACATTAAACACCATGAGCTGAAATGTGTGTCTGAGATGAAAAACTATATGAGCAACTATCAGACACTAGAGGGCAGCAGTCTTATTATATACAGGTTAATGAGTCAATAAATAATCTATTAAATGTGTGATTTATGTTTGAATTTACATTTGAGTTGTGTTTACTCACGTGTCTTGATTGGTGTCACAAACATCCCCGACTAAGTCATTGTCTACATCTGTCTGCAACAGTAATAATTGAGATTATTATACAATAATACAATTAATGATATACAACTACATATACAAGACTGCAAAAGCAAGCTGTTTTTCAATTACTCAAATGATTTGTTAAAGGCATAGTTCCCTTCAACAAACAGTTAACAAAAGTTTTGTTATTATCATTAACTAAAATTAAAACTATTATAAACATTTGTTTTTTACTTGAAATAAAGTTGAAATAAAATACAAATACTTGGTAACTAATCAAAATGAGAAATAAATAAAAACCTAAAAAGCTATATTTAAAGTCTTCTGAAACCATATGATAGCTTTGTATAAGGAACAGACCAAAATTGGGAGGGGAAGTCAAATATGGCATTCTTTTCTTGTCCACAAAAGAAAGAAAGAAACACAGGTTTGGAATGACATTAAGAGTTCACCCAAAAATGATAATTTTGTCTTTGAGACTCCATCAATGCATAAAGTATAAACGTTTAATATAAACTAAGATGTAATTCAGTACCTGCATGGGGTTGCTGATCTCAGGACAGCTGTCACATGCATCACCCACTCCGTCTCTGTCTCGGTCCGTCTGCATTGGGTTTGGCACTTTGGGACAGTTATCCAGCACATTCTGGATTCCTGCAAAACATCCACACACATCACATTCTCAGAGGATGATGTTGCAGGGACACAGAGCAGATCAATTCATCAATCTGAACCGTCTTTACCATCTCCATCGATGTCGTCATCGCATGCATCTCCCTCTCCGTTATTGTCAGTGTCTTTCTGGTCAATGTTGGGAACGGTGGGACAGTTATCACATGCGTCACCAAATGAATCAGTGTCAGAGTTCTGCTGATCTTTATTGGAAACCAACCGACAATTATCCTGAAAAAAAAAGAAAAAAAATCCTTTTTCATAGTATTTATTAATATATAAATCTAAAAATCTTAAGCAAATTTTAGTAATTTTGTTATGTGCTTTTGTCATGTTATTAGTTTCTTTTTATATTTCTATATTGCTTCAATTTATTTTATATCAGGTTTTTTTTTTTTTTTTAGTACTCATTCCCAGGCAACATTTGCTTTTCTAATTTTCATTGAAGTTTTGAAGTTTAACGTTTTTAGCTAACATTTATATTTCATTTTATTTCAGATAATGAAAATTATTTTTAATAATTTTAGTTTCTTATACCAATGTGGGCCACAAACACACCTCTACATTTTTTATTCCATCGCCATCTGCATCCTCATCACACTGGTCTCCAATCCCATCATTATCTGCATCTTCCTGACCGGAGTTGGGCGTAAAGATGCAGTTGTCCTGAAAAACACAGAATATGAATATCCATAGAGCAACACTTGAAGCAACTGAATAAGAGCATAAAGAGCATAAAATCCTATGTTCAGACTTGGGAAAAGTTGACTGCAATCTACGGTGAATCTATCATATAAAAGTCCAAACAAATGCAAAACAAACTTGGTCTATGTAAACACATCACCTCTTCTAGGATGAATAGCTTAATTTCCCTGAAATGTACAAGATGTATGAACAATGGTACATGAACTGGAAAGAATCAAGTCTATAAACCATCAGTATATAAAATATAATATGGTCACATCAGAGAGTCACATCAATTCAGTGAATGTTTATACAGCATCAGTGTGTGCATTGTGTGTTAAAAGATTGTGAGTTGCAGACCTGTTTGCAGTGCTTGTCATTGTCCATGCAGGGCAAGGAGCGATCCGGATAACCATCAATATCCGTGTCCTTACCACAGGTGTGACCATTACCGGCCCATCCCACATTACACTAAGAGAATCAGACAGAAATTACCAGAAAACTTGAGAATGATGTAATAAAGATATGATATGATATGTAAATCTGATTTCTTTTTAGTCCTAAGCCTTGATAAGTTATGAGTGACAGGGCATCTTGTCAGTTATATTCCATTGCTCTCAGTAGCCCCGCCCACTGTGAAACCTCATTGGTTCAAAATCCTGCTCCACGCAATTGTACATTAAAAAAAGTACAGTTCACCCAAATAGAAAAAAATTTCACCATTATCTCAAACCCGTATGTCTTATTTTCTTCTGTGGAACACAAAAGAAGATATTTTGAAGATGCTGGTAACCAAACACTGCTTTCTGTCCAAACAGTAGAAGTCAATGGTAACCAAAACTGAGACTATGTTCCACAGAAGAAAGAAAAGTATACAGATTTGAAACAATGTGAACATGAATACCTGATAATAGAATTTTCAGATTTGGTTGAACTATTGTTTTAAGAATTGAATACATTCTGATTGGATGAGATTGTGAGATAAACTGCTTGTCTCTGAAATCTTTACACATCTCGTCTGGTTAGGACACATGTTATACTGGTAACTGAGGAGACATACAGCGCAGGTAACGTCGTCGTTCCGCTGAATGATACAGTGAGCGTTAGTGTCGCAGGGGTTGAAACTGAGCGTAGCACACGATTTCCGAGGGAAACATCCAGTTGTCTGATTCCCAACATATCCAACCTTGCACTGACCGCATCGATATGATCCCTAAGAGAAGGGAGAAGTAGTTAAAAAGCGTTAACATATACACTCTGCATGATTTCAGAGAAAAAGGACTGGACTCACAATGGTGTTGATGCAGATGGAGTTGGGTGTGCAGGCATTGGCCAAATCAAGACATTCATCTATATCAGAGCATTCCTGAAACAAATTCATTAGAAAAAGACATTAAGTGCTATTTGTTTTGCCATTTTACTATCTAATGGAAATGCATTTTTAAGTGTCTTAATAGTTTTTTTGGGGACACTGTACCTGGTGGTGACTCTTAGCACATTACACACTGACATTCAAATGAACATTTGAATTATATATTCCTCCAAAAATCACTATTTCACCTTTATTTGAAAAGTTTTGCCATTTTTTTTGATACACCAGCTGCTTGCACCTGCTCAAATATCTGGCTAAAATGATTAATTATAGACACTAGCATTCAAAATTAACCTATCAAATGCATTTTTGTATGAAGAACAAAGGATTTTTTTTCTTTCAATGCATTAAATTGATTAAAACATGACAGTAAAAACATTTAAAATGTTACAAAAGATTTATTTTTCATATAAATGCTGTTCTTTTGAACTTTCTATTTCTGTTTCTTGAGCAGAAAAATTTGCATATTAGAATGATTTCTGAAGTATCATGAGACACTTTAGACTGTAGTAATGATGATGAAAATTCAACTTTGCCATCACAGGAATAAATCACATTTTTAAATATATTATAATAGAAAACAGTTATTTTAAATTGTAATAATATTTCACAATACTACTGTTTTTACTGTATCTCTGATCAAATAAATGCACGGTACCTGACGGTGACTTTTAGCATATTCCACACCGAATCCAGAGAGAGGAGGACCCCAGAGTCCGGGTGGGCAGGGCTCACAGGTAAACCCTTTTGCTGTGTTGACACATGCGCCTGGTGTGTAACACGGCTGAGCCTCTGCACACTGATGGGGAGAGACATGCTAATATGAAACAGCTTTAGCAAAACAACACTTATGAATAAAAAACAAAGGCATCTTTATTCAAGACTCTTTGGAACATGGACATAAACAGTTACAGTGGTTTCTGGACCAAGACTTATCAGTATACAAAGATAAAACCAGCGCTAAATGCCCTCACCTACCTCATCTATATCCTGACAGTGTGTGCCGTTCCCTATCATGCCCTCCGGACAGGGGCCACAGCGGTACCCTGGGAAATCAAACGTCTCCATGCAGGCCACGCCCTTGAAGCAGGGGTTGGGCTGACAGCGTGAACGCGGCTCATGAAATCCTAAAACAAAGAGACATATTATCATAATAAGTCAATAAGCTGAAGGAATCTAATATCATGTAAATTATACATACACAAAAGAATTTAAAGCCCTCTGTCTGGATATATTTGCAATGGAATATTAGAATACTGCTTCCCGCATACATAGTGTACATGCCATACATCCTACTATTAAAAAGTACTATCTGAAACAGAATTATGCAGAGATAAACATTTCTAAATTTTCACAAGAGCTCATTACTGAATTTCTATTATGGGATTATGGGAAACATTCTATAGAGTGTGCTGTGTTAAATACTGGAAGGTTTGTGGAGAGTCTTTTAGTTTGCCTGAAAAATGGGAGACAATTTTCAAATTTGTTTGAAAACAGGTATTATTTTAGCAGTTTTAATACATATTTCACCTTCTTTCTAAACTGTTAAATGTGTAGGCAAAAAAGTAATGACATACTACCATTGAGAAGTTTGGGGTCAGCATGATTTTTTTGTTAAAGAAATTAATACTTTTATATTAAACAAAGATGCATTAAATTGATTAAAGGACATTTAACAAAACAAAAAAAATTATATTTCAATGAAATGCTGTTGAATTTTCAATTTATCATACAAACCTGACAAAATGACAAAAAATTATCATAGCTTTCACAAAAACATTAACCATTAATTTTCAAAATGACGATGATGATGTTAAGAAATGTTTCTTGAGCAGCAAATCAGCATGTTAAAATAATTTCTGAAGGATGAAACTGTGACACTGACTGGAGAAATGATGCTGAAAATTCAGCTTTGCATATTTTTAAAATATAATAATATTTCACTTCTTTTTTTTTTATCAAATAAATACAGCCTTATTGAGCATAATAGACTTTTTTTTTAAAAACTTACCAACCACAGACATTTAATGATAGTGTTTTCACTCACTCACTGATCACATGTAATAAACAGATTGTATTATAATAGTATACATCTATTAATGTTGTCAGGAATCCTTTGGTATGTACAAAGGCATGACAAACAACTAGTTTGGCTATCACTCTTTTTCTTAACCCAACTGTTATCACTACAAATAGGACCGAAAACTGTTTTTTGTTGCTTTGTCAGGTTGGTATTATGCTTTGATGTTGCTCCTCACCACACATCTGGCACTCCAGAATAGCATTCCTGATGAGAGACATTTCTTTCACCTAAACAGTGCAAAAACAAATAAATCAAACATGTTCAGAACAGATTCCCTCACATATACACACTAACTCACTCACACCTGTTCTCTGATGTCCTCTCTCAGCTCTCCCAAGATCTGGTTAAAGATGATCAACTGCCCAATCAGAGCTTTAGTGTGGTCACCTGTACAAAAAGAATCAATTATCTTCAAATTAAATCAATAAATAAAAAACAAACACATTGGATATCATGACTTCACCAATTCCGACTCACCTAGAATAGAATTAACCTCACCGTTCACTGAAAAACAAAGTTTAAACAAAAATATTTCAGACATAGACTTCACAAGCAATCAAAATCCTGCATATTCAAGCTCCATGTACAATCCTGTGTTGCTGGCTAACCTATGTTATATGAAGAGGCGTCTCCCTGAAAGGGGCAGTCAGTAAGAGCCCCAGCCTGGGCAACAGTGCCCCCTAGTGACACTTTAAGATACTCCACTGAACCCTGGAAGAAAAAAACATTTGATTATAGTATTGATATAATATTATCCTTCATATCCGCATTTCAGTTCTTAACCAATCTAACCATCTAAGCTCTTATTTCATTAAAATTCACACAGTTCATATATTTAAAAAAAAAAAATCCACGGAAAGAATAATAGTACGCACTACTGCCCAAAAATCTGGGGCCAGATTTTACTAAGCAAGAATGCATTAAATTGATCAAAATAGTAAAGACTTCTACATTGTTACAAAATATTTCTATTTCAAATACATGCTGAACCTTTAAACTTCACCTATCAAAGATTCCTGAATTTTTTTTAAAAAAGTATATCAGTTTCCACCACAAAAATATAAACAGCATAACTGTTTTTTATTTTAACATTGATAGTATTTTTTGATTGAATGATTTCTAAAGGATCATGTGAAATCAACAAATCAACAAAATTCAGCTTTGCCATTACAGAAATATATAAAATTTTAAAATTATAATATTTTCAGTTATTTTAAACTGAAAATAAATAAATAAATAACTAAATCACAATTTTAACATTTTTGATTAAAAATCACATTTGACCCCAAACTTGTGAATGGTAGTCCAGGTATTGTGAAAACATAATGAAGTCATCATATTATCAAGGTCATATTATGTTGGTCTCACCTGCATCCGAGTGTATGCCTTTTGGCCATTACGAATCTCCACCAGCTCTGCATCTCTTGGCAGAGAGACCAATGGGGGCAGCCGCTGGGCGGAGTCAGCCAGACGACAGTTCACATAGAGTTCGAGGCTCAGGTACTCTCTGCGCAGGCCACCGACACGGAGTATAACAGACTGAGACCGTCCGTCTGCCAGATTTGGGCTCTGCAGATTGACTGTGTGCAGCTTCCCATCTTCACGAACATACCGGACCAGAACTACAGTAAAAAAAACCTTTTAGAGATGTTCTGAGCAGACACCACATCCGCAACCCATTTTATTCTAATGTATTTATAAGTGAAACAGAATATTCAATGAGAAAACAAATGATTGGGTGGTTAAAAGGGGGTATTCTATATCAAAATGGAGTCAAATCTGAACGCACATATGTTGAAACAATAAGCAACAAGCTGTTGGATGTTGGTCAACAATACGAAACAGCCAACGCAGTGATGTCAATGAAAAAGAAAAGCTATTTCAGAGAAAAAGCAAGTTGTTTATGATTATAGATTACAAAAAAAAAAGAAGAAACAGTTATTACTTTTGTTAATCTTGCTCATGATGGCAACCTCCAGGTATTTCTTGTTATCCTGCTTGTTGTAGAGGCCCAGCAGAACTCCTCCCAGTTTAGGAGGCAGCCGGAAGGAAGACATCACATACACATCACTGAGAGTCTTCAGAGCTAAAGAGATCTTCTCCACCGCAGCCACGGTCTGCTTCACATCCTCCAAACTCAACACGTCTATCACTGACAGACAGAAACAGAGATAGCCAGAAATAAAGGAACAGTTAATGAATACAGCCACGTTGTTCCAAATGCATATGCTGATATTCTCCCGAGAATGGAGAATTTCTGCAGAATACTTTACTCATTTATTGTACAATTTATAGTGACCACAGCTTTCAAACTCTAATAAGAAATAAAATGAAAAGCAATAAAAGCACCACAAAAGTAGTCAATACTTTTGAACGGTAAAGGTTTTTTAATAATGACCAATAATTCCATTCTCTTATCTTAGCAAATTTTTTAGAATTTATTTATGTCTTTTCTAATACATAATTTCTATTATGTATCATTATTCTATTTACCACCTGGTGTAATCCATTTATTTTTAATAATTCTTAATAGCTCTCATTCCCCTCCCAGACCGTCTTGTTCTTAAGTTTTTTGGCTGGTTAAATAAAAATTAAACAATTAAAATTAGTAAAATTGTTCAAAAGTCGGTTAGTTGAACTGGATCAGACCTATTTGTGAATTAATCATTCAGATTATGTTTGTGAAATGGGTGAAGTGACCCACTGAAAAAAAACCTGACATCATGAGAGTGAGTAAATGAGGAATTTACTATAGCCTGGTAGCTACTACAGTCTCCTCGAATAACCTCATCTCATCATGTCCACTGACTCTTCATCTATCAGAGCTTTTATGAAACTGGACGAGGTAAAAATGTTTCTCAAATTTTCTCAAAACAGAGCGAATACATTATATAGGAAATATAAAGTTTGTAACTGATAACTACCCGAGGGAGGCTAGTGTAACTAATTATGAAAGTTATGAAAGTTAAAAAAAAAAAAAAAAAATCTGAATACTTACCCGGTACGTCTTGTTTCTGTGCGCTCTCTGCGAACCAGACGAACGTAAACACGAAGAGACTCACCCAAACCTTCATGTTAACATATAATACACGCAAAAGTGATGAAGAAAATATCCAGAACAGAGTCGTCAGCGATGCATTGAAACACGAAATATTTCCACTGGAACAAACCTGCGCTGTGTGTGCAGGAGAGAGAGAGAGACGGAGAGAGAGAGAGAGAGAGAGAGAGAGAGAGGGAGAGAGAGACGGAGAGAGAGAGACGGAGAGAGAGAGAGAGAGAGAGAGAGAGAGAGAGAGAGAGATACAAAGTAGCACAAGTCATGTGGCGAGTGTCTGCATTGGTTTCGTAGCAAGTCTCGCGAAACTAAAAAAAATTGTAGCAAGGTAAATTATCTTAAAGATTTTTCAATCTTTACGCGATATACATATAATATAATGTTTTCAAAAATATTAATAATGTTCTTCCGATGTACCGCTCTCATCGCACTGTTGCTATGGTTACCCATTAAAATGGACGTGACTTCCGTTTGCAAGTGTCTGCTTGGCATCAAAAAAAATACCAATCTGGTACATGTATACATATCAATACTCTGGTAGACTTTTGTGATAATGTTTTTTTTTTTTTTTTTTTTTTTTTATCTCTGGTAAAAGTCTCTAATAACTTAATTTCACAATTAATTAACGTGTTACTGAAATTATTTGTGAAATGTAACTGTGACAATTGATTATAAGTAAATCCAACACCACTTTCCGGTGTATTTTAAATACCTGTTATGTACTCCATGGTTGAATACTTAAAATAATATACATGGTTAATACCATAAGAACTGTTGTTAGTGTCAAAAGAACAAATGCAGACACTGGCTTTGACATCTATTCCGCTAATTCCAGGATCACCTCTTGATTTTGTGCCAGTCTGCTTGCAAACACAATCTGCTGGCATAAAGAAAGAAAATGCGGCTGACATTTTAAAGCAAAGTGAGGGCTGTTCAGCTTCAGCGTCCAGTCCCGCCAGTCTGTCCTGGAGTGATGTTTATTTTTCATTACCTCTGAGTTTCCCTAGAAACAGCTTTTAACAGCAGGTGTCGGGGGAACAGTTCTGTACTTGAGCTTAACTGGACCCTGCAAGCAGAAAAAATAAAATCAGCTTTTTGTTCTACGCACCACCCGTAACCACTTTAAATAAGGAGCTTGTTAAACTGCCCTCTTCCCAGAAGGGAAAATATGAGCTCGGGGTAAAAAATTTCACAATGGAGTCATGAATCAAAGTTTTACACCCTGAACAAAACCAGAACCAGTTTGGTCCATGACACACAGTTCAGAGCATAACCCCACCCACCGCCTCCCCGTCTCAATCCCTGTGTGGAAAATGAGCACAACCTGAATGCATTTTTCCTTCTCGAACAGGAATTCTTTCCCAGATGATTCTTCTGAGGTCATTAAACAATGTTGTGTGGCTTCGGGGAGCTCCTGATTGCTCTGGATCTAGTGCTGGGGAGGGGGTTCACTAGGTTTCCACACACAAATACAGTAAACAAACCCAGGAATGAACAGGAGCCAGACAGAGATTCCAGTCTGGTGCTGTAACACACAGCTGTGTCTCCCCAGGGCACTCATTCACAGAGCCCTTGCTCAGTCACCTCTGATGCTCGGAAACACTGCCGGCAGGTAAACTGTAGCTTAAAGAAAATATATTTCTCTCTTACAACCTCCACTTCACACACAGTCCTCAGGGTCACTTGTTACAACAATGCAACAGATAAAATCAGCAACTCCCTTTGTGTCTATGCAGCATTGCATCTTTAGAAAAAAAGAAACCCACTGCATCGGGATTATTCAGGACTGTTTATTTGCCCCTTAAATTATGAAAATAGAAATGCAAAATGGTGTGAAACAAAGATACTTAGGCAAATTACAAACATTAAGAAACAACCCTCAAAAAACAATCATCTTCATCAACCCATTGTTTCTCTTTCACTGAGTTTAACTCAAGAGAAAAAGTCACTTGTGTAGTTTAATTGCCTTACAGAAACCCTCATGGAAAGTTACAGGAACTGAAACGTCTTAGCCAGTTCTGTGGTTTGTCAGCAAGATTCATTTGGACAGTAACTTTTGGCTTTAATAATCTGTTACCATCTCCTAAAAAAATATGCAAGTGCAATTTCTAATCCTCAATAACGTAAGAAAAGTTTTTCTCTTTATCCTTTGCAGTAAGTTGAAAATGTCACTTTCAAAGTGTTTGTTTATCCAAAAATGTAATTTTTACCTCACCCTTGTATATTGTCACAAAAAGACATTTTCGGTCATGTTTAAGTCAATGTTTTCTATACAATGTGCCATAATACTGTTTTGGATCATTCTGGCACAATATTCAAATGTGCAACACACGAATGATTGATTCCAAATGCTTTTTGTTCTCACGTCATGCGATCAAGTATGCATATTTGAATATGATTTAACAGTGAATAATTCTATATAATTTAGTGAATAATATATGAAACAGCAGACAAGTTGTTTAAACTACTCTTTCCCCTTTTGGAGCACAAAATCGGCACTTTAATTGTGAGGAAATCAATGTTGACATTTTGCAAAACATATCCCTTCTTGTTTCACATAGGAAACCAAGTTGCACAGGTTTGGAATGGAGAATAAATTCATGGAGAATAAATGATTTGTTTTTGGTGATTTATGCCTTATGTCTAACTTGATTAAATATTGGTATTTTCCTATTTCCCTCAACAGGATTACATTAACATAAGTTAATTTCAGAGCAGACCAATACTGACAGCAGAGCAGAAAAGATGTTTTATGCAGGTAGCAAATAAAATGTGCATTAAAACAAGAAAAACACTGAGTTTCAAAACAAACAAGGCCATAGCACATAAGAGATGTAAATCTCTCAATCTCATTAACAAAGCTATCAAAAGGGTTTAAAACCCTCTGTAATAAAGCAGTTGGTCCACGTTTAGGTGCTTTCTCACCTAAACGTAGCTTAACATAAGTAGCTATAAAGAGATCTGCTTTTTATTTTTTCGGTAAAAAAAAGAAAACACAGGTGAATATACCCAGTCAAGAGATTAAAGCAACAAGTGCAGCTCTATGGAAAAAATAAAGTCGTCTAACAAAGATATAAAACCAAAGATTATAGTGCAATTAAAGCTCAAGTCAAGGAATAAATAATACATAAATCCATTCCTGTGTGTTCCTCCACCATGCAGACGTGACCGTCCCAGTGCAACTAAAAAGTCCTACTATCAATCATCCTCATTCACTACTCCTCTTCCTCCTCATGGGAGGGGCCTCTGAGTGAGGCGGGGCCTACATGCTCCTCCTCCTGCACATGCTCAATAGCTACTATGCCGGTGAGGAGAGCATAGCTCAACATCGCTGCCACGGCGACCAGCACTGACAGCAGCTGCTTGCGTCTCTTGTATGGCTCGTTGTCAAAGTCGCTCCCCTGCTGTGTGCTGGACATCGGACGATTGACGCCCTCTGCAAACAGAACAGACACGAACATCAGGACTCAATGACTCTTATTCTACAGACAGAACAATGGATGTTTTGTTCTTTGCAAACACTTTATTGCGGTTGTTGGTCACCTTTAATCTCGCTGGGGAAGTACAAGCTCAAGATGTTGCAGCAAAATGTGTTCAAGTTGTCCAGATTCTTCAAGTTCTGCTGCAGTCGGCAGTTAGGCAGCTGGATCTTAATAAGCGGAGCTAGATGACCAAACACATACGCATCTAGAGAAGAGGGCCTTTAACACACACACACAAAAACATCAGATGTATATAAATTGTATGTACTAAACCTGACCCATAAATCAACTGATAGTAAAGCTCAAAGATCAACCTTGATGTGTAAAACACTTACGAATCTCCAAAGAAAAATTTGTTCGATCCCAGACGCTGAGAAAGAAGATTCAGGCACTCCAGAGCATCATGGTAAAGCTGGAGGGAAAGGTGGAGAGAGTTAAAGAGAATATAGACTGAGAGGATGTAGAAGAAACAACTAGATTACAGGTTCTTATGTCCTCTTTTTCTCTATTTATGTTATTGTGGGAATCACTATCAGAATTTTTTTTTTTTTAACAATAAAAACATCGACAGCCAATCAGAATACACCTTTAAAGAGCTTGAGTGCAGACATATAATAAACAGAATGCACTGGTGTGTGGACGCTAATATAGGGTTCTTTCTTGGTGTGAATGTGCTAGTAAAGACATAATTTTTTTCCCCTCATGTCTTTCCAAACCTGTATGACTTACTGTACTTTCTTCTGCAGAAAACAAAAGAAGATATTTTGAAGAATGCTGGTAACCAAACAGTTTGGTTCCCATTGACTTCCATAGTATTTATGTCCATACAATGGAAGTCAATGGGAAACAAAACTGTTTGGTTACCAGCATTCTTCAAGTAAACATTGTTTTTTATCACGAGCAAAATCATTACAAAAATAACATTCAGCCACAGAGAGCATAACCCCAGCATGTGCACTGTGATTCACAGTCTCATAAATAAGCAGAGTTGTTTCCCAACTTCAGACTAGCAACTATCTTACATAGAATTCTCTGCCAGAACGGAACTTCTGCTCTATTTGAGCCCAGATTCCACACATCTGCTGCTCTATCAGTGTTTATTCAGGGACCAAAACACTGTTGCCTCTGGCTAGAGTCTAACAGCTGCCCTGGTGTCTCAAGGAGGTGTTATTGTCACAACAAAGACCACTCAACAAAACACAAAACAAACACAATCAAGCACAATATCCAGAACTCTACCAACCTCCTTCTCTGCCTCTTCTCCCGCCTCCAGTGAACTGTTTCCCTGGATCAGACGGAGTCGCTCCAGCTGCCTGTTTTGCATGCGGCCCGGCAGGAAGAAGTTGAGTGGGAAGGACATATTCTCTCCATGCCAGCGGCGCGTCACCTCCACGTAGTTCTTAGGATCGATCCATAAAGCGTAGATCTGCCGGGAGACATGAGAGTTTGAGCAAGTACCCACCAAAGCGTTTCTTTTAAAGGTTCAGGCTTTGAAGCTCACCAGTGCAGGTAACAGTCGCTCCTCCAGTAATGAGATGAAGGCCAGAGTGTCTGCACCCTCCTTGGCAGAGAGATCATAGTCTGCGTTGTATTTCTGAAACACAAATTTCCAGTATTACTATTATGTCTGCTATTGTTCAGGAAAAACAGGTACAGGACAACGTCCCCAAAATCATGTCATGTCAGAGAGTTCAAGCAGAGCCAGTGTTTACGCCTGATGAATGGCTTATTTATATGGTGCTGCTGGGATGACGTAATTTTTTAGGCCAACTCAGAAGTTAGCATTACCAAAGACTCCATGGACCACTGGCATTTGATGCACAAGACACACAAATTTTGGTAGTTTCGAAGTTGTCATCTGATTGGTTGAATTCTACAAGATTTCTGTGAGATGTGTCGCATTCTTTTGCATTCCACCTGGAACCAAAGGCATTGTGATGTTAAACCCCCTCATGGAAGGCACTTAATGGAAACAAAAAGATTGCCCGCCAATCTGTTATTGTAGGGACACTGACTAGACTACATTTTCACAGCTCTAAACATGACACTGAACAAAACAAACTGTGATTGGTTGTTTTACATTTCTCAGATGGCCTTTTGAGTGGTCCTTTACCAATGAAAATTACAATGGAGTCCAGACCTTCTACCATCAGTCTGAAGATCTGGCTGCACCAATAAGATTTTTTTTTCATCGACTTTTTGATAATTGCAGTAAATAATCTCTGTGACCAACAAAAGTTTATGGTTCCCAAAAATGTAGTTCATCAAGAAAATCTTCGCTAATAAAAGTTTTATGAATTTTGAAGCCTGAATGCATAAAACAGAAGCAAAAAGGTAAAGTTTGGCTATAAACAAACTACGCTAAATCTTTTAATCTTCAAGTTGGAGAGTCTGAATTAGAATAGTTTGCAAGTTTTTCTTTTTCTGACAACCTCTGTATTCTCATTTAGCCACTTTTCAGCAACAGCCAAGTCACGTAAAAGCTTAAAAACATCACACTGTAGTATTACATATTTTTTTTTACGTCGTACAATAAAATGTGAAAATATCTTGAGCTTGTGTTAACAACTGACGTTATTTCAGGCATTTAACCAAAAAACCCACTGACCCTGGGACTATGGAACCAGAAGTTGGGACTTGGGTTGCAGCACTCTAGCATCCAAAAAGTTGTGTAGTGTTTTGTGAATAAAGCTCCTGACTCTTTGAACGGCTCTGGGTAGAACAGCACTACTACTGGTAGAACCAGATACTATAGATGTGTTTCGAGGAAGGGTTTTGATTATGCACCTAATTAAAACCTTTCCTGAAAACAGATGTTTATTGTGTCTCATTCCATTCAAATTTAATGGATACCTTCATTGTGCAATCAAACATGATTAATGAGAAAATTAGAGGAGCTTTTATAATGACAGCAGGCTTCACTGGAAAGGCTGTGGTACTCGGGTGAACCCGAAACTACAAAATTAAGCTTTGTTTGGTATAAAATGAGCCCATGATGAGTGAAATATACAGGGACACTTGTATAATGCATGATGAAAAGAAATCCGTGACCATGATAGCAGCGAGGTTTTGCGGGCAAGAGATAATCACCTGTTTCCTCAACTGAATGATGATCTGACTGGGTTGGGAGCAGCTGCCTTCATCTTTGGTCCTGAGAGCAGGAAGTGAACCTTCAGCGAAGACATGAGCATCAGTAAAAAAACATTTCTTTTCTATAGGCCTATAAAGATGATCAATGAAGCTTTTGACTATCACTCTGGATATCAATAGTACTAATGCATGACCTATAGAAAACATAACAATATTACATAACAACCAACATACACTACTGGTCAAAAAGTTTGGGGTCTGTAAGATTTTCTTAAAATTGTTTTTGAAAGAAGTCTCTTATGCTCACCAAGGCTGCATTTACTTGATCAAAAATACAATAAAAACAGTAAAATATTATTAAATATTATTAAAAATGGAAATAACTGTTTTCTATTTCTGTTTTATATTTTAAAAGCCATTACTTCAGTGTTCAGTGTCACATGATATTTCAGAAACATTTCTTATTACCAATGTTGAAAACAGTTGTGCTGATTAATAAATTATATATTAAAGATGTATGTATATATATATAAATTGTGATACATTTTCGTCAGGATTCTTTGATAAACATACAGTGTAAATTTAAGTCTTTACTGTCACTTTTGGTCAATTTAATGCACGATTGCTGAATAAGTATTCTTTATATATATATATATATATATATATATATATATATATATATATATATATATATATATATATATAATTATCTCCTTAATAACAAAGGAATTAATTAATTTATTTATTTGTTAAGGTTCTACACATCCAAAGAGGATGTCCACTAAAATGTGATAAACAGGCTAATTACCGGTTATGCTTTAGATGATCTTTATTTCTATTTAATTTCTTTGTAAAGAATGTCAAAGTGATTGCAGTACACATGTTGTTCTTGCAAAGTTAAAGGGTCTACCCAGTATACAACTGTTGAAGGAACATTGCTCTTCAATATGGAATAATATTGAAGAAGAATCTTTGGAAGAATTCAGGAGCCAAGTAACATAATAATGGAGACAGACAAGAATGTGGAAAGAGAAAACATACAGATGCAAGTTATCAGCAGCTCAGCAGAAAAGAGGAAGAGGCCTGTGTGTGTCAGTTAAAACATGCTAAACTTTCGTCTTAATGAATGTTGAGTGTTTGCCAAGAAACAGATTGTTAAAACTCTGCCTGCTTACCTGTGGGGCTTCTCCAGGGGTTAGAAATCTTGTGAATTTTGAGCGGAGCTCCAGCAAAGCGAGCGTATGCCTGGAAAATGATATACAAGACATTATTATTATCATTAGGTACACTAATCCCAGTTCTGTTAACAAGATTTAAGCTTCCAAGTTCCAATATGTGGCATTCTGGTCTCTAGATACAGCTCCCTCCTCCAATGCAACTTTACAGGATTTTATTTACCGTTTGCAATCTGCTAGGCCAACATTATAAATCTTACGAGCTAGAAAAGCAATTTTAAGTGATCACCTGAGTTATCATTTATGTACAAATTTACAAATCAACCTAAGTATGAGCTGTGTTGTTTTCCTTGGCAAGCTCCACTAAATTACAAGAAGCAACAACACTGCCTCATATATAACAGATGAAGATAAGAGTGTATTGCAACAAAAGCAAGAACACAACCTAAATAAACAACAATTAGCTAACTTCAACAAAACAGCTCCATTCAGCTCTTGGACAGGGTTAGGGGTTTAAGACGAGATGCCTCATTTTACGACGCCATCCGATAAGAGGGACATAATTTCACATTCCAGCACACGCAGCTGAGAGCTGACAGATTGAGCACTTCACACCTGGCTCAGACGTCAGACCTTCAGCACATCGTTTAGCAGATTCTTTCCATTAAAAACATCTTATACTGCTGATCACTGGGGTTAAAGTCCCTGGAGCGTTTCTTTACAATTCAGACTGAAGCCAAGAATGACTCAGGAAAAATCAGCCTTGATTCTTAAAGGAATAGTTCACCAAAAAAAAAAAAAAAAAAAAACCACAATCTGTCATTACTGTAATTACTTAAAGGGATACTCCACCCCAAAATGAAAATTTTGTCATTAATCACTTACCCCCATGTCGTTCCAAATTCGTAAAAGCTTCGTTCTTCTTCAGAACACAATTTAAGATATTTTTGATGAAAACCGGGAGGCCTGTGACTGTCCCATAGACTGCCAAGTAAATAAGGATGCACTGTTTCTACATGTATTTAGCTTTGATTTGAAAGAAAACAGCGCATCCTTGTGGTGCGGATGATACAAAAGAGCATACGATGCTATGGAGAGACACAGAGGAGACTGTTGACAAAGGAATTGTTGAATAAAGTCGTTATTTTTGTTTTCTACGCTTACAAAAAGTGTTCCCGTTGCTTCATATAACCCAGATTGCACGTCTGATGGCAGATGAAGTATTCTGATGACAACTTTCATACCTTTTCTGGACCTTGACACTGTTATTTATTTGGCAGTCTATGGGACAGTCACAGGCCTCCCGGTTTTCATCCACAATATCTTAAATTGTGTTCCGAAGACGAACGAATCTTTTACGGGTTTGGAACGACATGGGGGTAAGTGATTAATGACAAAATTTTCATTTTGGGGTGGAGTATCCCTTTAACCTCATGTAATTTTCAAGAATCTTCAAGCAGTTCTTGAGCAACTGACCTTCACTGTGAAGCTCCAAACATTATAAAATACAATAAATGAAGCAGTTAATACAAATAAAATAAATAGGAAATAGTATAACAAATAACTTCAGGGAATAACTTTATTTTTATTTTAGAACTCTTACGTGACCCTACATAGATTACGTGTGTATAGAAAATGGATGAACATAATTATGCCACAAAATACGTCAGTCTGTCCCTCAGAGATTTTGTAAGGCTTCAGGAGATATGAATAGTATGGACTTATTTAATGTTCGTTTTGAAGCTGTAGTCACTATGAACTGCCCTTTAATGGAAAAGAGCTGCATAAAGATGCTTCAGATCATTTGTGTTTCAGTGAAAAAATAATTTTTGGGTGATTTCTTTAACATTAGGCTACCAGCACTCACTGTGACTGTAAAAGGGGGGAGAGGAAAGCATATTTGTGGAAAAAGCTGAGTATTGAGTTCTGAAATTTTCTCCTTTTCCTGGTTGCACTCGAGCAGTGAGCTGGAAAAGCGCCGTGAACTTAATCAAAGGCTGACATCATAACCTCAGCTTTATTACTATATTGAATCCTACAGAATACTAAATTGTGTCTTGTAAAGTAGAGAGGATCAAGTTTGGAAATAAATCATTCCTATGTGAACAACTGGTACCATCTAAAGAAAATACGAGGAGGAAAACTACAGCTGGCCGAAATCCACTTAGCCCACAGTAAAAGCAGTTCATCAGACTCCTGCTGTACACATAAACACACTGAAATTAGGCCACAGATGACAGAACAGCTTCTCTTGAAAGTGCAGATGGTAATAATTAGTTTGAGCCACTAAAATCTTTAAATAAAGTGGCAAAGATGATGATTGGACTATCCTGGTTTTAAGCCCCGCCCCCACCCTGCTGCATGACCAATCACTGCTCTGTCGTTAAGGAACAGTGTTCTAACATAACCAAAACAAAGCGAACACACCAGAGGTTAATTCATTAATAAACAAACGCTAGAGAAAATATTTTTGCTGAACAGTAACACATCATACTTTTTCCTAATCAGAGCACTTTTTTAAAATTCATTTTAAAATGTAAATGGTGCACCAAGCAAATTAATTTACCATGAAAAGAAAGGGATAGTATTTTTGACAAGATTACACTGGATCCATATTAAGTGTTAGTATAAATTCCAAGACCACTGTAAAACATCAAGCACTGCATATAAAAAGAACTGACATCATATAAATCAAATAGGCATACTTTTAAAATCAAGATAGAAACTTGTAGAATAAAGCAAGCATCTATCATCACAAGAGATCTCTTAAATAAAAGTATTCATGTAATAATTAAAACAATTATATTGTATTATATTGTATTATATTATATTATATTATATTATATTATATTATATTATATTATATTATATTATATGATTAAATAATGTTAAATTAATTCATTATCGCTCATTCATTATCGCTATATATATATATATATATATATATATATTTTTTCTTTCTTTCTTTTTAAATGAATACAAGAAATGCAATGAAATAGTTTTTTAAATTATGTTGTTTAAATGTATTTCTCTTATAGGAGCACTCCAAAGCAGTTGAAATGTAAGTAAATGTGACAAACATCTTAATCTTCTCTAATGAAAAAAATAAATACATTCATAAAATAAATACATTCATATAATTAATCATAAACAACAATTAATCACTGTCAATAATATTATGATAGTGACAGGACTAACTTCAAGTTGGCAGCTACCAGGCAAATCTCCAGGCATCCTCAGACCTTCACATGCAGTAATAATTTAATGCAACTCTACCCTTTCTGGTGCAGGGAGATAATCTGAAAGATTCTAATTGTACTTCACATTAGTAAATTAGACACAGAGAGCAATCATAGTCCCCAGATTACATACAGACAAAATTAAACGCACACACACCATAACAACCACACACAAACCCAAAAAACTCCCAAAACACAAAAATCCCACCACACTCTTTGAAGCATCCAAAACACACAGCACTGATCAATCTAATCACTTTAACATGCTATTTCAGCAACAGTAACCTGGTCCTGTACCCACATACAACAGTTGTTGATTGGGAATAAAATGGATCTGAATGCAGTCTCCAAAGCTGCCGAAGGGAGATGAGACTGACGTTAACTCCAGACAACAGCGCTGGGTTTGTGGTTTACAGTAGCACAGACAGGTGCCGTCCTGGTGTGACCAAACTAAAGTGGAAAAATAAGAGCAATGGAGGAAATGTATCCCACATGATGATTCATGCAACAAAACTATCTGTAGATAAGCACCTTGGCTGTGGAATTAACGGAGATGTTAAAACACAAGATCTTAAACCATGAGAAGTAAACAGTGGAGATTTTCCCATTTCAAAGGGCAGCATGATCTGCCTGGTATTTAGTAAGATCATGGTCCTGCAAAACACATTTGACAAGAAAAAAAAGCAACGAGTTAACTTAATTTGGAAGGCTGTTACTTAACTAAAAATATTAGATTAATAATTATAATCAGATTTTTATTCTGGAAAATAGATAAGATAATATCAAATAACTCTCCCTGTGACCCTGTGGTTTGCAGAATGGATAAATGGATTAGAGTGGATTTTGTGTGTGTGTGTGTGTGTGTGTGTGTGTGTGTGTGTGTGTGTGTGTGTGTGTGTGTGTGTGTGTGTGTGTGAATATAAGGTACTTCAAATACAATTTAATATGAATAGTGGTTACAACTGTTGTTTATTACTATTATGGTTTATAATAATAATAGTAATAATAATAATAATAATAATAATAATAATAATAATAATAATAATACAAATATTTATATAAACTACCACGCAAAGAAAACAAATTAGGTATAAATGTAATAAAAATCCTGGCATAAATAAATAAATACTATTTTTATTATAAATATGCCAGGTTAATAGCAATGGTATGACTAAGTTACTGTATGTGATATCACTGTACCAAGTGATCGATACCGAAGCGATTCTCTGCACAAACACGGAAACTTAAGCAGAACCCAGCCCGTATCAACATCCAGATTACACGCGCCAGCGACGAAAACTCACCAGCACGATGAGACAGTCCGTGTTTACTGACGGTAAACCCAAACCAGCCTTCCAGCAGAACAGCTCACTGGGTGTCGCCATCTTTAGAAGCCAAACACCTGTGACCCGGAGCCGATGCTTCGACAAATAAAAGTCCCAACAAGTCTTTCATTCAAAGCTAAAATAACTGTTTTAAATAACAGTTTTGACGCTTTAGTGTGCTCACAATACCTTTCAAATGTATGTGTATTATTAAGTTGCTTTAAGATGTACATTGAGAGACTGGAGTAGCTAATGGCTGCTGAAAATTCAACATTGCTGTCACAACAATAAATTACATATTAAAACAATAAAATAAAAGTTATTTTAAATTACAATAATAATACTGTGTTTTCACTGTATTTTTGATCAAACAAATGCAGCTTTGGTGAGCATTAAACAGACAAAAAAATCTTTGAAATAAAAAGTTTTGATAGTGTTTGTGTTGTTTATGGTAACTGAAAGATCTTTTTTATATATATAATTCACTTTTGTAAACATACTATATATACACTGCTAACTGTGTAGGAATATTGCTGTCTTTTAATATCTGTTTTGACTTTTTTGATACTTTTGTAGTAACAATATGTCTATTGTGTTTTGTCAGGAAGTTTGGTTACCATGGCATTATTTGTAAGGTACTTTAACTGAACTTGTGTGCCTTTGTGTTGTGTATTATCAGTGTTTGAAGTAGGGGAGAGCAGAGATGTCATATTTGGACAATATTTTGCCAATTGGACAATCAGCCGCATGTGTTGCAAGTCTCCATGCCAAACAGCTGCCAAGAAATCATGAGCCAAAACTGCATGCACACATGATGACATCATCTCCAGAAACTCATGGGACTGATTGACTCCAGTACATTCCTGTTCAGGACATGAGCACCCATCCCGTCTGCTTGTGTGAACTCTGAGTTAGTTTCAGTGATCCTCTTCTCTTTCTTTAGAGCACTTTTACTCAGTCTGTGGTCTGGGAAAACATATGTGACCACTTAATGTAACTGTGTGTTCCCATTTAGATAATTAAGTTCCATCGAGGGTAAAGACAAGAAAAATTCAACATATTGAGAAAATGTCTGGAAAAGGGCTTTAGGCATCATTGGGACATTCCGGAATTCCCTGAAACTGTTCCAAGAACAGACTAAAGGGCAAAAGGAACCATGCACATGTATGTCACTTATGAGCATGGTTTTAAAGGAACATGCAATAATATTTAAAGGACTGGAAAATTATACTAATAATTATTATTTAATGTAAAATAATTAAAGCAACTATAAATTCAGGGTGTCACAAAACATTTCAGACTGTGAGTGGTAAGATGACGTCCTTCCTCCCACAAGCAAACATCAGGGTGGCATAAAACACTTCACTGAAGCCCTGTGGAAGAACCAAATGACCCGTATAACAACTCAAATTTCAGACACAGACAAACACTCAAACCTCAAGTGAATAAAACATCACTGATCTGAAAGGAAGAGTTCTTACCAAGTGTCTCTGACCTGGAGGAAAAAACATAAACGGATTTTAAATATTTATATGAATGCAGATGATTTTGTTGAACCATCTGAAACAAACACAAACTGACAAAAACATTATTTTAACTCTAATGCAAACTGGCACAATAAAAGACACTTATTGTTTTATTTATCTGATGGGATACTTAAAAAAGGCAGACAGATGTGGTTATGGCTGTTAAAATGTCTTGAGGAGAGAGTTGCACACTGCTGCAGCCAGAAAAAAACACACATACAGTACACACACTTCTGCTGTATAATGTCACTGCTGATGTCACAGATGATGTCATCACATAGATTCATTTCAGCAGAGGTGAGATGTGCTATTTATGGTGAGAAGTTATGACCATAAATATATAATAACCTACCCCATTTCCACAATAAGTAAATAAAGAAAGAAAAAACAATGAGTGAACATGATTTGCTATTATTAAAATAAATGGTAGCTTGGGCCCTTGTGATACTCCCACAGTTTCATCTCACTATTCAAAAGCAAATCAGAGTTATATACTATGCAGACACTAATCATATTTAGAGAAATGATTAAAGTTGCAAACTTTACTGATGTGGGTTCACTGGGGTTTTGGTATCTGAAAAGCAGGATAGATGAGCAAAAGTCTCATTTCAATGTAATAGCTGTCAAAGAGAAATGACTGAGATCTGATTTGTGTTTTTTCTTTTTTCGAGGTTTTAGAAAAGGCATCATCTTTTTTCACTCCTCAGAGACAATGAGGTGCAGGAGCTCCACCCACCTGTGTGCAGTACCTGCTCAGGTGCTCAAACAATAAAAAGACTGTTCACTCTGATAAAGAGCCACTTTCTCCAGAGTCCAGAACATTAGTTGTTTTTGACTCATCGTGCTGGCAGAGATCACACACTGAAGGATTACTCGTCTTCAGAGATGATGAAGATTATACCAAGAGCCTCCACCGTCTTAGTTGTTGGTTGGATTGTACTTTTCATGGGTGAGTAGCAACTATGTTTTAAAAAAGTGATTTATGAAAAATTAAAATATGAAAAAAATGATGTGAAATATGAAAAACTGACAATTTTTTTTTTCATTAAATCAGTTTTAAAGGATATTTGACCCAAAAATGAAAATTCTGTCATCATTTACTCACCCCAAACTGTGAAGCACAAAAAGAAAATATTCTGGAAAATTTTCTCAGGGTTTTTTTGTTCAAACAAAAAAGTCATTGTGTTTGTTGTTTTGGACACCAGTGACTTTCACTGTATGGACAAAAACATATTCCTCAGAGTATCTTCTTTTATCCTGAGGGTGAAAACATTTTCCTATTTTGAAGAAATAAAAACCTTAAAACTCACATTTTAAATATGTCACAAAAACTTTTCATGATCATTATATCAAAATCTGATTTAGGTGTAAACTCTGTCAGTACGTCTGCGGTGGATTCCCCAACTGAAAGCACAGATGCCTCGACTCCACACTCTTTGACTTCAGTTCTCATGGATCTCAGAATCACTAACCGTGTTTATAATGACTCACTGGCTGATCAGCAATCAGCTGAGTATACAACACTCAAGCAAGAGGTGGAGCAACTGGTGAGGGTCTCTTGTTATTCATGCTTGAATATGTAAAGCACTCATGGAATATTTACAGTATTCTAGGATATATTACATCCCCCACCAGACATACAGTACACTATAGATGAAAGTGAATCATTTAAATGATCAGGTCAGTGACTAATGGTCATCTAGAACTCCTTCGGAATATATCCCAGGAACAGTGATGGTTTCAGATAAAAATACCACAGTACTTTGATATATTATGTTACTGAATGGTTGCACTTACAGAAAAGTACCATTTATCATTCAAATGTAAATACCTTGCATTAAATCAAAGTACCTTTGGTAATAACATCATAACATGGGACTGCCACAGTATTAATAACAGAATAGTTTGCTATATTTAAAAGAAATTACAGTGTATGCCGTACACCTAAGAAACCATGGTGTTGTCATGGTACTATGAACATAATAAGCTATAGGCACTTTATCAAATACCAGTATTATCAAAGTGATAAAATTAACTGATTAAATGTATAGTTTGAGTGCAGTGAACAGTAAGTTGTTTTGGATTAAAATCCTTTGCCAAAAGCATTAATGTAATGGAAACCTTAGTACCTTACTATGGTACCAAAAACATAGTGACATTATGCTACTATTTAAAGTGTGATTATCTAAAAAACTACCAAACATTTTAAAGGTTTCTGCTATTAGTTAAGATGAGTAAACTGGTCTTACTCTTAGGAATATTGATTTTTTTTTTCCCTCGTTGTACTTTTCTTTTTTCAGTTTGCAGATATTTATGAAAGATCTTATGACACCACTCATCTGATATATTTGGGGGCAGATGAGATGATTTTCAGGTTTGATTAACTCATAATCTTAGATTTACATCCAATATAACAGAGTGACAGACTGTCTGATCTTATAATGTTTCTCTTGCAGTAATGGGTCTGTGATCGCCTCTTCTCGCCTGCTGTTTGGGCCGACTCAAGTCAATCCAGAGCTCCTGAGAGGAATCTTTTTGCCTGCGTACAAACAAATTCTATCGCCGGCACTAGAGATTGACCTCAGCTACATTGAAAGTAAAATAACAGTCAAAAGTGGTAGATTTTAGATTGTTTTCACATTGTTCATTAACATTGACATTAAGTACTGACCATCTAAACATATGGAAGCTTATTTCCACCAATGAATAAAAACATAAGAAAGATAATTGTGATTTTTTTTCTCACAATTCTGATAATTCTCTTACAATTGCAAGTTTTTTTCTTTTTTTGTTACAGACTTTTTCCCTCAGAATTCTGAGTTTACATCTCAGTTCTTTATTTTTATTATTTTAAATTTTTTAGACACCTATTATGACCTGCATACACATGCAGAATTCTGAGAAAAAAAAAATCAGAACTGCAAGATGTAAACCTAGAATAGTGAAAAAAGTCAGAATTCTGATTTTATATCTTACAATTCTAACTTTTTTCTCAGAATTCAGACATCTTGCAATTCTACTAAATACTTACATATACAAAATAATACCTAAAAACATAAAAATAAACCTAAAAAAATAATAAACTGTGAAAAAAAAGGCAGAAATAAGCTTATCCATATAAAACTTATTCTGTGGCAGAAATAAGCTTATCCATATAAAACTGACAAAAACATTATCAACTAACAAATTCAATCCCACCCACAGATGAACTACCAGGTGAAGATCCTCTTGAGGAAGAGAAGAACTTCAGCAGACCACCAACGACAACACACAAAGAAACACCTTTTATGACCATGTCCTCCATGACCACGCCCCTCACTTCCACTCCTGACATCATAACGGATGCTGAATCCTTCACCAGTCGCCTTCCATCCACACACTCACCCAACATGTCCACCTCCTTCCCGCTGAGCTCCAGTGCTGTTGTAGGAAACATCACAAACCCAATCCACTCCACCACCTCCATACCCTTTAACACCACCACAATGCACCTAAACACCACAACCAACTCACTGATGGATAATACAAGTATTTCTACAGCACCCAACAATGCAGTACCCAATGGGACCACCCCAGAAGTCCCCAATAGGACCTCCACAGCAGCATCCATTGGTACCATCACTACAGCTTCCAATGGCACCACCACCATTGATACCATCACTACATTCCCAAATGCCACCATCACTGCAACCCCAAATGGCTCCACGACTAAAGCCCCCAATAGCACCACGACTGCAGCCCCCCAAAGCACATTTACCTCCATTCACAGCACTGTTGAGAAACCGACAATCAGCTCCACTGTGTTTTCAACAGCTCAGCCCTCGAAGACCACAGCCATGAACTATTCACCTACTTCGGACAATATTTTGCTGCCTGGATGGGCGGTTGCCCTGTTAGCACTGGCGGCTGTCAGCCTCTTCCTCCTCCTCATCCTCATCATTCTGGTGAGTGATCGAGGGTTTAGGATCAATGTAATATGAACCTTTGGTTTTATAGAAGACAATGGTACCAACTTTAAAATAAAACAAACCCATTTGTGGTATGTCACATATTTGATTGTATATTCATTTGAATAAATAATAAAACTGACCAACTTCTGAACTATTATTCAGCAGTACATTGATATATATATAAATAATGTAACCTTTGATAGGCTATATACCATGCTACTAAATCATTACCATTTTTATATATAAAGCAAGATGTTCGTGGTGAAATACTTAACAGAATAGCCAAGGTGGTACATTTTGGGGGTGTTTTTGTCAGTGTTAACAGTTTACTATTAAAGGACAACGGTGTTCCTCCTCTCAGGTGGTGCTCTGGTGCTGTTGTCCGAAACGAAGAGTTTTCATGAATGAAGTTGAAGAGATGAATCCTCCCATGTACTTCAATCCAGACATCCCTATGTATTCAACGCAAAGCACATTTGATACATCCAACGGCAAACAAGCGGTGCGATACTTTTCATAACTCATTCTGACGCAGATTAGCTTATTTTGTTCCTATAATTTTTGGTCATGAAAAAGAGTGAAACTAAACAAAAGCGACTCCCTTGAACTTTCAAGCGTGAATTTTAAAAGCGCATGTGCTATACTGTAAGAACAGAACACAAACTTACAAACTTATGCTTATAATCTTATTATTCTCTTCAACCATTAAATCATTAACAAAAAAACAACAAAATCAATATAATCAATAAAAATATTAAAAAAATAAAAAAATATAAAAAAATTTTAAAATAAAAAAATAAAATAAAGTTGTCATAAAAATATAAATATTAGATTGCTTAAAAATATTACATAACTTAAAAAACAACTAATTTAAAATGAATTAAAAGAATTACTTTAAACTTAAAGTATTAAAATTCTAAATTAATATTAAAAAAAATATATAAATTTTTTTAGCTAAATAGAAATATATAAAAAAAGTAATAAAATTAACAAAAGTTCATAATAAAATTACTAAATTTAAAATGAAAATATAAAAAAATATTAAAGAAAATTCTACATTCTCTGTCACTGGGGTAATACCCTTTCAAAAGGTACTCATATGTACCATATGGGTACTATATGCACTCTTTAGGTGTAAAAAGAAGTACAAAAGGGTACATTTTAAAAAGGTACTGCCCTAGTGACAGCTTTTGTACTTTGTAATAGTATATAAATAATAGACAAAATTAAACCACTGCATTTTATGATGCAGCATGAAAGTAGCAGGAGTAAGTTAAGTATTAAATACCGTAAAAGACTCAATACACGTTGATATTTACTATAGTTTTCAGTTACAGGATTTACTCTCAAGTTAAAGAAGGGATTAGCTACAGTTACCTGCTCATACAGACATAATGGATCTGCTCTTGCCTGCTGCTGTATGAACGGGACAATTTGAGTCACACCTGTTATTAAAGGCAGGTAGTGAAAACACTGACTTTGTGAATGCAGCCCTATGGTCAGAAAGTATCAAGAAACCTGTAATTTAATGACAAAACTTGTTGAAAAGCATGCATTTTAACCATTTCACAAAATACGTCTAACAATATAACAAGTCAAAGACTATATATAAACATAAATCTTGTTTTGCAACTTTTAACTATATAAATAGAATTGCAGCTTTATTGTGGAGGGAAAAAGAGGGGTTTTCAGAAGGGTTCTCCATCACCATCTCTGTCCATGTAAAACACCAACCCCACAATCACAGATCAGAACTAGGGAAAATTGGCTACTGTTACCTGGCGTTCCAGCGCCACCATCGCCTGCACAGGCCCCTCTTTGTGTGGCTCTGACTAAGAAACCTGAAGCGTGGGAAACTCGACTCTCAACCAGAGACTGTGAAGCCTCCATCCACGTCTCCTCCATCGTCCAGTAGCCCCGGCGTCACCGCTCACAATGCCTTGCCTACATTTGAACAATAATGGGAGCCAGGAGAGAAAGACTTAAACTCTGAATCCAACCCTCTCTGAGGCCTCCAGGGATGAATGCATCCGAGCAGCAGGTTTTGATGGACAGCTGATCAGAGCAGCAGAGAGTGATTAACTGAACAGAGCTGAACGGGGGTGTTTGTTAGGGTTCTGGCACTTATATTAATAACAAGTTGGATGATTCACAGTGATGATATAAACAAAATGATCTAAATCACCTGAAACAGCCCAATGGAAGAAACAGAGATGTAACTATTCACTATATATATATATATATATATATATATATATATATATATATATATATATATATATATATGTATATATATATATATATATATATATATGTATATATATATATATATATATCTATATAAAATGTAACACAATAATACTGAAATAATAAAAACAACATTTTACAGTAAGAAAATAAAATAAAATAAAGAAAAAAGACATCTAATAACAGAAATAACTATATTAATGAAAAAAGTAAATAAAAAGAAAACAACAAATATACAAAAATATAAAGTAAATACATAAAGGAATTGTCACGGTGTCTGTTCTGTGTCTCCCTGGGTGGCCACTAGAGGTCTCACTTCCCCTTATCGTCACTCCACTTTAGAACTGCATTTCCCATAGTCTTGTCTTTCATCACTGCTCATTGCACTCAGCTGTCCGTGGTTATCAATCATTGCACTCAGCCAATTCCCCGTTAGCATTGTCATTTCCCTTGTGTATAAATACCCCGGTTGTTCTGTCATTGTCACGGAGTCCTTGTTGAATGTCACCCTGGTTTGTCGTGGTTCTCGGTTGTTGTGTATGTTTCTTGTTTCTGGACTGCTTACCTGGATTGTGACCTTTGCCTGGCTGACCATGAGATTTGGATTATCCTAATAAAACATACTGCAATTTGGATCTACCTGTTTGTGTGTGTGTGTCGTGACAGAAGGACTCCGTCATGCCTAGATCCAGCGGTGTGGGATTTCGAATCGGTTCCCCAGCCACCATGGAGGAACGGAGGGGGAGATTTCCGGAACTTAACCACCCTTCGTCAAAGGGGGAGTGAGGTGGGGTGGCCTGGCGCAATTGTTTTGGACCATGGCGGTCGGGATGGGTTATAACGATGCAGCACTGAAGGACTTTTTTTAACAACTGTCCTGGATGACCCTTTACCTCAATGGGAGATGAAGGGGCTGGAGATCCTAGACTTTTGGGGGTTTACCCCATTACCTGTGCCATCGTGCTCAATGGGATACTTCGACCACACCTGTGTCTCCAGAGAAGAGGGCCGCCAGCCCAGCGCCACAGCACAAGATGGCCGCCACCCCAGCGCCACAGCACAAGATGGCCGCCAGCCCGGCGCCACAGCACAAGATGGCCGCCAGTTTCAGCACCACAGCACAAGATGGCCGCCAGCCCAGCGCCACAGCACAAGATGGCCGCAAGCCCAGCACCACAGCACGAGATGACCACCAGCCCAGCACCACTGCACAGGAGGGTCGAATCTACACCTGTGTTGGCAGACAAGATTGTTGACTCAACGCCTGAGTCTTCCGTCAAGGAGCCACCGGCACGTCATCATAGAGGCCGCAGGAGGAGGAGACAGGCATCAGCCGTTCCTCCAAGCCCGAGGACGTTCCCCGAGCAGGCCGCTGCCGTCCAGGAGGACGTTCCCGAGCAGGCCGCTGCCGTCCAGGAGGACGTTCCCGAGAGCAGGCCGCTGCCGTCCAGGAGGACGTTCCCGAGCAGGCCGCGGTCGTTCCAGGTGGAGGTGTGTCAAGGGTTCCCGAGGCGGTGCCCGATGCCGAGGCGGTGCCCGAGGCGGTTCCCGATGCAAATGTCCGATGCCGAGGCGGTGCCCGATGCCGAGGCGGTCCCCGATGCCGAGGCGGTTCCCGATGCAATGTCTGATGCCGAGGCGGTGCCCGATGCCGAGGCGGTGCCCGATGCCGAGGCGGTCCCCGATGCCGAGGCGGTGCCCGAGGTGGTTCCCGATGCAAAGGCCGTTCCCGAGGCGGTGCCCTTGTCTGAGGCCGTTCCCGATGCCGTTCCCAATGCCGTGACCTGGCCATCGCCACAGCCTGCTCCTTACTGGCTCCCCGATTGGCAGGTTCCGTTCGGGCCACTCAAATGGCGAATTCCTCCCTGGCCCGTCTGCACAACGAGAATGGACCTGATCCACCGTGGCCACCTGAACTGCCTGGCCCCTCGTGGTCCCCTGAACTTTCGGGTCCACCGTGGCCACCTGAACTGCCTGGTCCCTCGTGGTCCCCTGAACTTTCGGGTCCACCATGGCCCCCTGATCTGACCGAGCCACCTGGGCTACCAGGGGAGCCATCACTGCCGGTCCCAGTTCCCCTACACGTGCCTGGCCCGCCATCCCTCCCCCTGTTCTGCCTCCACCAGTCCAACCTCCCTCCTGGTCTCTTTGTTTTTTGGTTATTTTGTTCTGAGGAGCATCTGGAAGCTGCTCCTTAGAGGGGGGGTAGTGTCACGGTGTCTGTTCTGTGTCTCCCTGGGTGGCCACTAGAGGTCTCACTTCCCCTTAATCGTCACTCTCACCACTTTAGAACTGCATTTCCCATAGTCTTGTCTGTTTCATCACTGCTCATTGCACTCAGCTGTCCCGTGGTTATCAATCATTGCACTCAGCCAATTCCCCGTTAGCATTGTCATTTACTTGTGTATAAATACCCCGGTTGTTCTGTCATTGAGGGAGTCCTTGTTGAATGTCACCCTGGGTTTGTCGTGGGTTCTCGGATGTTGTGTATGTTTCTTGTTTCTGGACTGCTTACCTGGATTGTGACCTTTGCCTGGCTGACCATGAGATTTGGATTATCCTAATAAAACATACTGCAATTGGATCTACCTGTTTGTGTGCGTGTCGTGACAGGAATATACTATATATATATATATATATATATATATATATATATATATATATACAACATCTAAACAGAAATAAAATTATCAAAATAAAATCAAATAAACAAAAACAATAATTTAAATAAATAATAGTAAATAATAGTAATAATTTTAAGTTAAAGTACTTAACATTAACATTAACATTAACAATTACCTTTTGACATAAAAAGTTGTTTCTAACGCTGATGGACGTTATAGTATATACAAGCCCTTCATTGTCATCTAATGTTAACTGACTCTTGTTTTAACAGGATGTCAGAGAAAAACCTCAGAAAAACCAGACAGGAATGTACATGGTGAACAAATGAAGGACACAGGTATAGTAAAACACACATATGCAGTAGTGAGCATGACACACTTACATAAAAAAAATAAAAAAAAACCAGCAGAGCTCAAACTCTCTTCAACTCCATAATTCAGGTTTTCTGACCCCCAACATTGTCCTTTCTTCTGCTTAAGAAGAATGAGGCCTGCAGAAACCCTTACGTTGGATGGATAACTGTCATATATCCGGCACTGCACAGCAGGATGCTAAACGGACAGGGAAATGATTTTACATGCCATTATGATTGATTTAGAATTTATTTTCCTACTACATACCTCTGCACAAAGTAATTTGTAACTTGTAAAAATGGATAGAATGATGACAGTCATGTGCTGTATTAACAGGGATTTAGTGAAATTAAAAAGAGCTTCTCAAAATGGCAGTGGGGTGACTAGGTATTTTTTTCTTTTTCTTTTAATGAAAAATACTGTTTCATTGGGAAAAAATCCTAAAATATTTGTTGACACTGCCTGGTTGTACCACAGATCAAAAACAGGAGTTTAAGCTATTTTGTGCATTGAGTGACAAACTTAGTATGAAATAAACCAAACAGAACTAGACGGCTCTGTGTCTATTTGTCAGCTCAAATCCTTTTTAAAAGCAAAGAGGGTAAAAATGTGCCTGATTGAGAAATTAAGAGACTGAGTATTTGAACAACAAGAACATAAATGTGTCAGAGGAAAGGTGAGGCAAGTGAAATTCTGCAGATTATTTTAGCGGTCAAATGTAATCTGTGATGAAATTCATTTTTCCCCATATTTTTGTCTCTGCTGTTTAAACTGACCCTGAATTCACACACACAAGCTGTTCAAGAAATATCCAATTAACAGGTGTATTTGACACGATCAATTTATTCTGCATATGGAAGTGTCTGATCACTGAGTGGTTACTGAAACAAAGTGAATGTTCTGCTGGTCATGTGAACTAAAAAAAATAATTTGGTTTACCTTTAAAACAAAGCATTTGTAGTTGTGTGTGGAAGAAAAATGTAAAACTATAAAGGATAATCATTGCATTCATTTAACTTTAATTTGCCAGCTTTACCAGAAGAAAGTTTGTACCACCCACTTATAGTGGGCCGAGACGTTGTTTCTGTTGTAATTAATAAAAATGTTTAAAATGTTACACATTGACAAGGGTTAAATAAACATTCTGATAATAATAAACCCATATTCTGATCCAATATCTTATGCTAAGGCTGTTTCGACAACATTTTGATTTGAATGTTGTGCCCGAATAAAATGCTGGGCTGAAATAGCTCCAGTCCAGCAGGTGGTGCTGTCTTCATCAAGGCACCGGTTAAATAGTAACGTACATAAACAGAAGCAGGCAGAGAAGAGTCGTCAGCCCATCTCAGAATGAGGCTCCAGTGTTTTCAACCACAGTTCTAAGGCAAATTTGGTTCCAGTGCTGATTCGTTCAATGTCCTCGCTGCGATCTGGGGCCCGGTTAAAGAAACACAGAAACAGGCAGCAAAGTCTCAATCAGCTCACCGTGTGGAGACACCTCTGTCACTCTGACAACATACAGAAAACAGATACTCAAAACAATAGAATTAATACTTAAAGGAACAGTTCACCCAAAAATGAAAATTTACTTCTTCATCAGAACAGATTTGGAGAAATGTAGCATTCCATCACTTGCTCACCAATGGATCCTCTGCAGTGAATGGGTGCCGTCAGAATGAGAATCCAAACAGCTGATAAAAACATCACAATAATCCACATGACTCCAGTCATCCAGACATTTTTAACTTCAAACCATTGCTTCCAGCTAAAAGTCCTCTATCTGTAGTAGAGGAAGCATTATTATGCATTTTGGACTTTAGTCCAGAATTGAAGGTTTGAAGGTAAAATGTCTTAATGATGGATTGGTTTCTTACAAACAAACTCTCATTCTGAAACAAACAAGTTTTTCTCCAAATTTGTTTTTTGATGAAGAAACAAAAAATCATTATATTATCTTGGATGGGACCGGAGTCAATTTTCGCTTTTTGGGTTTTTAACTTTTTTAAATTCCTTTAATAGAGATTAAGACTGTGGCAGGTCATTGATTTTGCCCCCAAAAAACAAACTTGCATAGACCCACACACAGTTAGACGTTTATCATTTAAAATGTTCAGTGTATTAAGCAATACTTATTATTCAGCAAAATTATTATTTATTTTAATTATTAGAGTAAAGACATTCTTTATATTTTTTGTATTTTTTTTTTAATAATTAATTATTTATATTTTTTTTCGTTAAATTTTTTATTTCATTTTAAATGACAATTTAAATTATCAATTATTTTTTATATTATAAAATTGGGCACCTTGTTAAAAACCAATGGTCTAAATCATTTATAATACCATTCTAACATAAATTGACAAGTTCAAATAAACAATTTACATTTAATTTATTTATTTATTTATTTTTTTTTTTTTATTTATTTAATTATTTATTTTTTTTTTTTTATTTTCAATTAATATTTTTTATTATTTTTTTTGTATTTAATATTTTATTAATTTCCACACAATTAAATTTTTTATGATTTTGTTTTTGGATAATAATAAGATTATGTAAGCAATAATAAGAAATGTTTCTTGAGCATAAAAATAATACTTTCCATAACATAAATAAAATAAAATAAATTTAAATTCAGCTTTGCCATCACAGGAATAAATTACAGTTATTTTAAATCATAATAATATTTAACAATATTTCTGTTTTTACTGTATTTGTGATCAAATAAATGCAGCCTAGTTGAGCATAAGAGACATTTTCTCTAAAACATTTTAAAAAAATCTTACTGACTACAAACTTTTGAGCGGTAGTGTGCTTTCAGATTTTGATGTCATTTACTTCCAACTTTGTATTTTTGACTTTATTCCATAGGAAAAATGTCCAAACTGCTCTTTTCAATTCAGTGAAAGTGAATGGTAATTTTTACTGCCAAAAAGTTTGATTAAATGCAACCGCAACTGATTTGAATGTTACAGCAGAGATTAAGATTTTGGTAAACCAGGATGTTTAATGTTTCAGTTTGCTCCTCACCTTCATTTAGTGTGTGTCTTCAAAAGACTTGTACTTGACTTGTTATGTCATGTACCCAAACTTCCATAAATCATTTATGATCCTTTCAATGTCCTTTTCCATTCACTTTCCAGGTATGGAAAAGGGCAGTCTGGATATTCTGTCTAAATCTTTTGTATTCATGGAAAAAATAAAAATAATACAGAGTTGGAACAACATGGAGATGAAGACATGATGACAACATAAATGGATGCACCATTCCTTTATCATCTGATATATGTTTGTTTCGTGAAAAAGAAAGTAAACCTTCTGGATTAGCTTGATTAGATTTACATCTTGAGCCAACAGTTTAATGTTAACGATTAAAACTCTGAGATGGACAACAGATGTGTGCAGCGTCCGACTGTTCCAGGTTACACAATTGTGGTTTGCAAAAAATCTGCCTCAATCTGTCAAATTCAGCATGCAGTGGCCCCTCTGGACTTTGGCTGCAGGTCTCACATAAACACTGTGCTATAAACACACACCTCCCACAAGCCGAGCAGCTGAGAGGAGATCTCATCAGGGGTCAGTTTCAGACCGGTCTCTTTCTTTAGCTCCCTGAGTCCTGCATCCAACAGCTAGTTGGCAAGCACAGAAATCAATGAGCCATGGTATCATGCATTCATTCAGAATATTTTATATATATATATATATATATATATATATATATATATATATATATATATATATATATATATTATATATATATATAATGTTCCGAAGTTTAGGGTCAGTACGATTTTTTTTTAAGGAAATTAATACTTTTATTAAACAAGGAACCATTAAACTGAGCAAAAGTGAGAGTAAAGTCATATAGAATGTTACGAAAAAAAAAATTTATTTTGAACTTTCTATTTATCAAAGAATCCTGAAAATTGTATCACAGTTTCCACAAAAATACTAAACAGCACAACTGTTTTCGACATTGACGATAAAAAAGATTCTTTTTGAGCAGCAAATCAGCATATTGCAATGATTTCTGAAGGAGCATGTGACTGAATGGAGTAACAGCTGCTATTTTTAATCAAATAAAAGCATCTTGGTAAACATAAGATAAAAAGATCTTACTGCCCCCAGTACCACCAGAAAAACACCAGCATATTAAAATAAAGAACTAATTCTTCACTATTTCTTGGTCAATAATCCTATAAGTACATTTGTGACTTTGTAAAAATATTATAACAAACTTGTGGAGTTCACGTAGCTCAAGTACTTTAAAAACCCTGGATTACTTACAGTCTGCTATGCTAATAATATAATTTGTAATGAAAATATTGTATTAAATTAAAATGCAAAACACTTAATATTCATCAAGTAGTTTTAGACTTTGGACCCCACTGTATATGAATTATAAAACATCAATCAATCACAAACTAAATCTCTCAAATTAATTTAAAATTACTTGACTGACTGATTGATTAACAATGCACTGTTTATGTAATACAGCATGTACCTTTTCATCCAGCTCCACATGGCCACCTGAACAAACAAATTACATCCATTAGTCCTGAACCCCAAAGTATTCTCACACTCACATGCTGGCAACATTTCTGTGGCTGTTTGTACTGCAGCCGATAGCATCGCAGTCTCTGGTGGAAAGTAAGATTTGAAATTGATAAAGAAACTATTTAAAATAACTATTTAAAATTGTGGTCCACAGAACCAGACAAAACTGAACAAAATGAGCTCACTCTGTAAATCATAAACATGAGCAGACACACATATGCGAGTGTGGATCTGAGGAATCATTTGGGAAATGACACACTCACCGGGCGCGGCGGTGAAACCCATACATGGAGAAGATCCGGAGGCTGGAGGCGCGACGCGTTAGCAACAGTCTCTGATTGGCTGACTGCAGCAGCACAGCTGCTTTCACACCAAAATCTTACAGTAAAAAAAACAAATTAATTATTTAATAATACATTTCTAATTAATATATATAAAAAATATAATAATTTAAAAAATATATATAGTTGTATAATACAAATATATATAAAAAATATATATAATTAAAAAAAATTTGTAATATATATAATATATAAATATATATTATTATAATTATATATATATATATATATATATATATACTATATATATATATATATATATATATATATATATATATATATGTACTGTATATATATTATAGAATAAAAATTATTGGTTATTGTCCAGCAGTGTATTTGATGTCTCAGCCAAATAAAAGAGATTGGAAAATAATAATAATAATAATAGCATGTAATACTACTACTACTACTACTACTAATAATAATAGCATGAAATTTACTTGTACTAATAATAATAATAGCATGTCATTTACTAGAGGTTCTGACAAAATGTCAATTATTTATTCATTTTATTTGAAATATTTATTGCAAAATCTGCACCTCTTCTGTGGCTAATATTAATTTCATAATAATCCTTACGCTGTGAATTCAAGCAGCAGAAGTTAAGTAACAGTGTGCAAATACTACTGACCCATATATGCAAGACTAATTTTACATGTCATTGTTTATAACACAGAGTGTTCATCCTTTGCTGGGCTGATTAAAAAAATGGGGTCATAAATTAAGAGTATACCCACTTCTCAAGGCACCACTACACAACCGGATTGCCTAAAACCCCTTCAGCCATGACTTATTCACAATACAGCATGCCTCGAGTACCTTATTGCCTTATTGCTTTTATATATATATGTAAAATGTATTTACTATAAAATGTATTTACTATATTCATACTATATACATTTCTATAGTATATAGTATAGTGTAATATTGTGGGTGTGTGTGTGTTATTTATTATTAATTAGTTAACTAGTTTGTATTATTATGTGTGTATATATATATATATGTATATATATAAACTATACATTTATAAGTAAAATTAAATAAATTATAATATATACAAAATACACAGATAAAATTATTATTAGGCTATTATTTGAAACATATTATTATTAATATTTTATACAAGATATATTTGAGCTCTGCTGACCTGCACCCTCGACAGATGAACTAGAATTCTTTCGGACCTTCTCCATACTGTATAACATCAGCACAGAATATGATAATTAAGTTTTTCCCTCATAATTTGAAATATTATAGTGTAAAACAAAACATTCATACTGAATTACATACAGTAGCCTACTCATCAAGATGAATAACTTAACTATCCAGGAAACTGTCAGAGGGCATGAATGAGTGTTAACAGCAGAACACACACTCATACTGTCCAGACTCTGAACTCAAACCATAACAAACACCATCCAAACAGATCCCCGGAAAATGGATTCTGATGTTTCAAAATAGAAGTCCACTTACGCTGCTGTAAGGCTCATCTTATGAATATTAACTAAAACCCTTTCTGCAAATCAGGAAAGCATACTGGTCTGACGTAATGCTACATAATACATATTCATGAGCTTCTTCTGACGTTTTAGAATAAAAGTCTGTTTATATAACCTAGTTTTTAATTATTCAGGTATAAAACTGATTATAAAATTATTACACTATTTCAGATTGTCTAGGAAGGGAATTTACTATAAAATCCTTTGAAAATACAATTAGATTTTTCAACTAATTTGCAGGACTAAACTGTACTCTCGACAATGATTTTCTGAGAGTTCATATTAATATCTGCTGATTTAATTGTGTGTGCATTGTAAGAAAAAAAATTGCTAATGTGACAGTATCAGATTGTGTATTAAATCAAGTTTATTTGAAATGTCATTCAGTCAAATACAAACACAAACACAGCCATATTACTACATACTACTTGTTTTCATTTTACTACACGTCAAGAGTTCACTGAGAACAGGCACAATGTAAATCTCACATGCTGTCATAAGACAAAGATCTACAGACACAGAACGGACGACACATGCTTCCACAAGAGGATTTTACATCACCAAAGTCGAGCCCTTGACTGAGGGTTCAACCTCTGACCTTTAGTCATTAGGGTGTCCATGATTTTGGTCACAAGTGGTGGCACTTACAGAGTTGGCAGTCATCATAGCTTTCCTGAAGAATCAGTACGGATTAAACAAGATGACAAAAAAGCCAAGCGATGCTGTTTAGTTATTCACTGGTGTTTAAATTCACATTACTCTGCTTTAGAGGAGTTTCACTGAACACGGGCCACATTTATCAAGGCTCTTATTTAAAGGATTTTTTTTTGTAAGCATATATATATATAAAATAATTTGGCTTGCTTACAGTGTAGTTGGTTTCAAGTGCTTTTATTTTCAAATTGCAATTCAAATGAACAAATATCAACGTGATAAATGTAGCACCCATATGTCCTCATGTGGCTAAAACAAACATGTTGACCGATATAAAGAGTCATGCAAAAAGTGGTACAAAATGCGATAAACACGCTTACCCATCTAACATACATCGATAACACTGGATTCAGGTCTAGATTTCTGGGTAGACATTTGGTTAGAATTGCATGCTAAGAAGCTTCAGTTTGTAAGAGCGAAAATTCATGAAGTACGAATAACTATTAAGTTGAGCATTCGAAATTACAGCATTCCTACAGCCTGTGAGAGCAACAGCCAAGCAAAAAATGAGATTTTATCCATTTTATTTAAAAAAAAAAATTATTTACAACTTCACAAAAGGTTTTTTTTTTTTTTTCCTGTGGTTGTGGTTGGTTACCTGTGAGTGGTTTGTAGGTGAAACAGTCCTCTTTTGCAGTTGGTGAAAAACTGTGCTAAAACTGTGCCCTTCTGCCTCTTATTTTGTCAGTTTCCGGCATGGATCGTTTTCTGGGTCTGAACGCCATCAACATAATGCTGGTTTGGTGTAGAGTGAGGGATAGGAGTCAGCTCCTGAGGGTAAACAGTCAGTTGGATAATCAGTTTCATTACAAATTAGCCTTAGAACATTAATAGATACCTTAAACAGAACATAATTCTCAGATATTGCGAGCAATGCTAAAATACGTACCTTTATGGCACTAACAGAAAGGGCGTAGACCCCAAAAAGAGAAACAACCAAACCAATGGCACATGCTAGCATCAGGAAACCGATCAGTGTCACCAAGATCCCATTCACTAAGAACTGTAATACAAACCACAAATACAACAGTATATTCCAACAGCACTGTTCTATGATAAAACTATATATACAAACACCCCAGTATTTACATGTAAAGCACAATCATATGCAAATAATAACACAAAAAACAATATGAATATCCACAGAGAGGGAAAATGGAAAATGTTATACTTCAATTAATCAGTCATCATATTCCAAAATTCTAATTTAGTTATAGACTTTGATATTTGGCCAGTTGTTTTATGTGCAATTTCTATTTTTACACTTTTTTGTGAAGAAAATGTAGAATATAAATTTGCTAGAATTACTCTGCATTCACCCTATATACATCAGTGTTTTTTAGTATTATTAATATACTATTATTGTATTTTAGCTTTTATTTTTATACTTTCAGTTAACATTTTAAGTTTTAATAATTTTCTTACGTGATTTTCTGTATTTTAGGCAGTTGCCAATTTAAATTTAAGGTTGTATAATGTTTATGTTTTTCTGTCTTATATTTCTATTTTAATTTTTTTATTTGATATTAGTTATTAAATTAAATATTATAATTGAACATAAATAATTTAATATTAATTATTTAAAATATTTTTAAGTTACATTTTATTTCAGCTTTATTTCAATTAGCAAAGATTTTATTGGTTTATTTAACAATAACACTGATGCATCAATACAGCTATGCCACTCTGGTATCATTTGTCATTTAAAAACCTATATTGGTCGACTACTAGTCTAATTTGTGCATCAAAGAGCAGTTATTCTAAATTAATAAATGCTTGTGGCATGAGTTCTCTCATTAAACACTAAGAACTGTGCATGGCACCAGTCTAAAACTAAGGGGAAATTGATATTATATTCATCTTGAACCGAATGACAGTTTGAATCCAGCTTGGAGTCTCAGCGTGTGTAGTGTTCCCACTGCATCGTAAAGCTTGTAATGCGACTCACCTCTTTTTGTGCCTCTTTCTCTCCATCTCCACAGCAAGCCGAAAGAGAGTGAAGTGGGTCACAACACCACTGAAACAAGCAGGAGAGAGCCTGGAGTCACATCTCTCTTTCTACTCACACACACTCAACCACAGTCTGCCGTCTGACAGAGACCGACGTTCAGATCGATGTACAGCTCCCTGATTCCTACACTCAAGATCATCTGCTTTTCTGTTCCACATTCATGACAGGCAGAAATAAAAATTGCCAGCTCAACTGAAATCTTTGTTTGGCAATGAACAATGCAAGCGGGCCATTTGAAGTATAACATTTTCCCTTTTTTTAACAGAGGAAGACATTCTTGTGTTATTTCAATAACTGAGTGATCTGTTTTTTTTTACAGTATTTGAAATATTGAGTCACTTGTGAGAAGGCAGGTGTCGTGGCTCGAGGACGAGCAGGATGGGGCGTCTCTGTTTGTTTACCTCTGTGTCCCTGTAGTAGTACGAGTCTCCTCTGAATGGGATGTGTCTGGCCATCAGCCCAAATCCAACAATATCAAATGCTGCTGTTAGTAACTGCAGAACAAATGTTGTCAGCACCTGCAACAAATGAAGAGACACGTATTTCAACAATAAATAATAATCTCATTTCCAATAACATAATAGTAAAAACCTCATTTCCAATAATGAATGCTGAAAAATACAGTGAAAATATTGGCACTTATTATAGTTAACTAAAATGAAAATTAAAGAAATAAAATAAACTGTAAAAACGTTTTATTTCAGCTATAGCTGCCCAGGCAACCTTTCTTCATTTTAATTTTAAGTTGATTTACTAAATGAACTAAAACTAAAATTGAAAACTTACCAAAACTATATATTTAAAAAAACAAAAACTACTAAAATTAGTAAAACTCTGAGAAATATAAAAAATAATAAAAACTACATAGACATAAAAGCTGATTCAAAAAATGAATAAAAACTATAAAAGTATCTCATTGATACTAAAATAACACTGTTCCGAACTGTCCCATAAAAACAAAATAAACTGTGGTTGGTCACTTCAGAAGTCATTCAAGTAATGTCTTGCAATCTAAGTGGGTGGTTCTTGGCCAAAATACATTATATGCAAAGAGGACCTTTGTTGAAAAGTTTGATTACACTTTAGGCTATTGCTGAGACTGCACTTACAGTATTTGGTCAATACAGGACGAGGAGGAGCAAGGTCCTTTAGACGGAAGGCCATTAAAAGGATTTAAATGAGGTGACTTGATTTGTGACAACTGACTGCACTCAAACACTTTCTAATTTTCAGATGATATTCATATATGTGTGATCATACTGTACCAGACATTTAGATGGTTTCCTCCCAGTGTGCACCAGGACAACACCAGTTATGACAAGCTGTAGGAAACAGAGCCATATGTCACATGACTGATTTTAAACATCTTAAATGTATTCCAGTGTGTGTGTATTTGTACCTGAGCACCGTTGATGATGAGGATGATGATTTCACGCTGGATATGGTAGTGCAGCTTATACACAATTGTGCTCAGAATGACAGTAAACACACCAATTATGATCTCAATAGCCTAAACCAAAGCACACAAAATTACAATCACTATTGCAAATAAACTGTAGTTTTACATGCTGAAATATATTAGTATTTTTTATTTAGTTATTTATTTTCTTGTTTGTTTTTGTAAAATCTATCTGTATGTCATATTATTATTATTCCTATTATCAATTCTGTTCTTGATTAAAAAAATAAGACTGTACTTTTTTAAGGTAAATAAGCCAAGTTGAAATTAATTTATAACTGTTTTATCTTGATTATATTAAGTTCAGACTGTCAGTGTGTACGTGTGTGTTGCATCTCAGATATGGGTGTGTCCTTGGATGTTGGCCAGATATTATTTATTAAATATACTACATGTGCTACATATTAAACTAAAGCCTAAATATGATCTTATATAGGACAGCACTTATTGAATTTAAACACATATGCAACATTCCAACAATATGTAAACAATGTGTTCAGACTATAAAAGCGCAACGATACAGGCTAGTTGATAAAACATCTGTAGCTGATGATTCAGTGGCAAATTATCGATATAATAATGTGACAGTGAGCTGTAATAAAACTCACGCCAAGTGTCTTGGGCTCCGCGCTCTTAAACGCTTTAATCTGAGACGCGTACAGCGACATGCTGATAGATCACCAATCACTCATCAATACCGCACGATCCGCTGCAAACACAGACACAACAGCACACATCAACGAAACGGCGTGCATACGAGCTAACGCGTTGTTCATGCATATTTTGAATGATATTTTCAACCCATTCACTATTTTTAAGTGTACTAACGTGATCGTGCGTGCTGAGAAGCGCTCGCTTACCTTTGCGCACTGGCGTGCCGTTCTGCAGCAGAGTCTGAGCGCGCGGCGGCTCTCCGCAGTGTTGATGTCATGAGGGGAGGCGGCGGCTAAACAAGGAGAAAACCAGGTTGGCTCGGTCCCGAGCAGAATACACTCCTTCCACCAGCCCATATTCCAGAAAACACCCCTGCATGCGCTTGAGAGCGGGGTATTTTTAAACCGGTTATGAATTATATAAAGGATAAGAGCTGAGTCAAGAGTGTCTTGGGAGAAACTGCAGGATTGTAAATTGTGTACATAATGTCTTGCATATATGGACTGTGCATGGGGTGTGCATGTCTAGAGTAAAGAATAAAGAAGTGACTCTCAACCAGAGGTCCAGCAAACGTTCATGGGGCCTCAAGATGATTTAAATGAAGTGAAGTTACATGTGGCCAAGTATTGTGACCCATACTTGGAATTTGTGCTCTGCATTTAACCCATCCAAGTGCGCACACACAGCAGTGAACACACCCCTGGAGCAGTGGGCAGCCATATTGCTGCAGCACCTGGGGAGCAGTTGGGGGTTCGGTGCCTTGCTCAAGGGTCTCATCTCAGTCGTGGTATTGAGTGTTATTCACTCCCTCCACTGACAATTCCTGCCCGACCTGAGACTCAAACCTGCAACCTTTGGGTTGATCATTATTATTTTAGCTACTTATTTTAATCTATGGACACTACTAATTTCTGTAAATTAAAAAATGGGTGTGAGGAGGTTACTCCTTAAACCTATACTCCTCAATGGGGGTGAGGAGTAAAAATCTTTGGACTGTGGTGGACCTTGTCAAAAAGGTTGGGAACCACTGGAGTAAAATATATATCCAACTCTGGTGTTTTATTGTCATTAGTCATAATTATTACATAAAAGGCAAATCTATGACACAAATAAATCAGAATTATTACGTGAGTTATAATGAAGGCTTTAAAAATTATATATATATAAATTATGACATAAGCCGACATTCTGACAGTCAAAATCAAGAGATAAATGTATTATTTCATAATGATGCCATAATTATGACTTGCTATGTTTTAATTTCATATTTTTATCTTATAATTATAACTTTGTGTGCCATAATTCTGACTTTTTATATCACAATTACAACATTTTTGGACTTTTCATATCAATTTAAACTTTTTGTCATAATTTTGACTTAGTATGTGATAATTTTACATTTATTTATCAAAGCATGATTTTTCTTATGCAGCTGAAATTGGCTTCCATAAATTAATGATTAAGCCTTTTCTTTAGAATCTGTATTGGAGAGAAAGTTAAAATAACTGTGCCCTTTTTCCCCAACACTAGGAAAGTATTGAGGAAATGTTTTAAGAATAACTTTCAGAATAATTTTTTCCACCAACTTTAAAAACATTGACAGCCAATCAGAATCCATCATGACTTTCATAGACAGATGACATAACAGCAGCATGTAGAATATAGAGCATTTTGTTCATGAAATCAGCAAGAAGTGTGTTAAAGGTCCCAAAGAACATTACCATACAAAAGTGTGTGTAACAGATGAAACTACAAAAAATTACAAATCATCTAGTGGGAAATGGATATGCTGTATTATATCGAACAATTCCATTAAAAAGAAAGAACTCTACATGATTATTAAAATTTTGACTTGATAAACCTTGGCCATAACTGTGTGGCTGTTCAGGGATTGGAGACACAATCCACCCTAACCTTCAGAAGATTGGAGTCACTGCCGTAAGGGTTGACATCATTTTCATCCAACACACCAGGCATGTGTGACGTAAAAATATACAGTAAATATGAGAATCTGCTCACTATATGAGAAATATAGTTATATATTAACCTGAACCAAACTACAAACTAAAACTTATTTTAAATTTTAAAGCAAATTTTATTTTAATTTAATGCAATAAATAAATAAATAAATAAATAAATAAAAGATTCAGGATCCAGGATTTTTTCAAAAACTTTTGGAAAATTGTAGACAATTTCCACCCCCTCCCACCACCTCCTCTTCTTTAAATAAATGAGCATATTTATTAAACACTCCATGTTACAAGGATTTAATAAGATAACACAAATGTTTACTTGTGAATGCACCACAAATCCATAAATTTTGCATCAACTCTGTTACCATACCATATTTTGCCTTTAAATTGGTGGAATTATCTCTCACAACTATGTAAGATACAGGAAACAATGACACTTTCCCTCACTGATAAGATCTGAAGCACTGAAAAGTCTGTGTGCTTTCTCTGAGAAAATATTGTAATCTAAAAGTTCTTATACCAAGAGTTATTTTGAAGAACCTCAACTCTGTTACAACAATATCAAAAAGAATACAAAATGTATTACTGATCACAAATTGGGTTATTGAAAGGTGTTTTAATCATGATTTCACTAGTGCCACGTGCTCTTAGCATTTATGCTAGCAAGTGGAGTTTTTGGTAAAAATAAAATAAAATAGTCAATTCTGTTGCTGTCAAACTCTGTTACCAAGGTAGAGTAAACTATGCTGACAATAGTGTAACAGAATTGACAGTCCACTGGATAATTCTATCAATTCTGTTACTTTACAATTCTGTTACTTAAAGGGTCAACTCTGTTTATGAACTATTTTCGCAAACAACTATGCAATTGTTGTTTAAAATCTCATAAACATTATTGAGATATGATGCACCCTTGTAATATTTCAACAACATTTCTCTTTTTTTTTGGATATTGTATATAATACATTTTTAGTATAATAATATTTGTTCCAAGTGGACAGTTCTGTGAAGACATAGGTATTTTCTTTTCTTTTTTTTTTTTTTTTTTTACATTTTTAAGGTATGCATTGGTTGTCTAATGATAGAAGGAGTTGACAAACGATACCAAAAAGACATCTCTAATGATACAAGAAGGATTTTTGATTTTATGATTTATTGTAATTTCTACACATTGCCTAATTTGTCCGTAACAAATTGACAAACAATACCATAAAGACATCTGTTTTTTAGGAAGGAAGTAACTTGTGTTTGGAAAGCACTGAATTATTAAAATTGAATATGTTTTCAAAATGATACTGGAAAGAATTTCTGTCAGTGAACAGTTTTTTTTTCTTAACTTTATGAAATGCCAAACATATATCCTATTATAGAACCACCCACCTGACTGCCTAATCCTAACCCCTCCCCCATACCTAACCCTGGCCTAAACCATGGGGTTAGTAATCTGGCGGGGGTCCGAATTGGGCACAACACCGGCACGGGTGATTCCTTTCCCTAGACCCCGGGGGTGGGGTCTTTTTTCCTGGAAATGGGGAAGTGTTGAATTCTCTTCATGTGTTGTGTGTATGTGTATGTTGTAGTTGTGAGTTTTAAAGTTTATATAATCACGATTTCTAGCATGCCGTGTGGGGATGGGAATAACCACTAGAGTGGTTATGTTGAAGTTTCACTTGTGTTGCGCCATTTCTTCAAGTGAGGATGTACAGAGTAAATGTTATTTGAATTTATTTAAATGTTTCTTTAAATAATAGTTATATTTTTCTGCATACAACTGTCAATAAAGAGATGATTTTCTATGAAGTCCTGCTGTTGTGATGTACCTTCTGCACTCCATTAATTTGATTAAACCTCTTTAAGTTAAATTAGAGGTTTATTACAGTATCTTTCTCTGAGCCAGGTAACATTACAATTATTTGTTAAATTTTCAGACAATTTGCACATGTGTTAATGATTCACAAGACATAATTTTTTATGCCTAATCCTGATTCCCACTTGTTCCACCCCTTTGAAACTTTAGACATTTTACTGCTTTTGTTATTTTTAGTGCATTAAATCTACAAATAAAAAAAGTATTTATTTTTATATTCATACATTAATCATATATAAAGTATTTATTCTTTGTTCTCTTATATATTGTTTCATATTTAAAGTCTTTATTCAGCGTCATCAAATTATGTACTATTAGGCCTTTTTTGCAAACAAGATGATTTTTTTTTTCATCATGCAGAGCTGTCTTACCCTAAAATCCTAAAAATATTTAGTATTTCAGAGTTGACTAAACAATGGTTAACAAAACAAGCATTGTTACCTAAAATCATAAACTATAAATAAAATCAAATGATTGTAAATATTGGTATTGAAATGTATTGGTAACATTCCAGCAATCGCCTCAGATTTATTTCATAGTGGAAATGTTGTTATTTTTCTAACTAAATATGGTTCAAGAATCATTCTTTTGTTTGTTTAATCTTCCAGTGGAGATTCTGCTGGTTTTAGGGCTCAGCATTTTTTTTATTCAAGTTCTGTTTGCCAGATATTGTCTGATTCAGTGTCTTTAGATTGTTTCTGAGGGGTGGTTTTGTTGCACCTCATGCTGTGCCTCCAAAGGACCACAAAAGCAATGAATACAAAGAGACAAATGACAAACAAGAGGCAAAAAGCAACCATTTCAGTGTAGTAACTCTTCTGTGCAATGCAAACAGTGTCTTTTCCTGCATTCCTGTTCATGTTCATAGTAGACTGATGATTAGTCCTGGCTTTTTTCTCACCGCTCCTGTCTGGTGTCATAAATGCATCCATCCTTTCCATTTTTGTAGGTTCAGGTTCATCAAGCTCAAGTGTTGTGTAGTCATCAGGGATGGGCTCTATTTCCGTGCCTTGACCGGAGTCCAGGGTGACCTCAGGTTGCTGGTGTGATGGAGAACCGAAAGAACGAGGCATAACAGGGAGAGTTACATCGAAGGAGGTGATGGTTTGCTTGAACCCCAGTTCCTCTGATACACAGTGGTAGGTGTTCACAGTCTCTGGAGTGACGGTGAAAACAAGACTGCCATCTTCCCGCTGCATGTACGGAAACTGGGGAACAATGCTGTTGTTTGAAAACCTCCAAGTCACCTCCGCTAATCTGGACCGAGACTGACACGATAGAACCACAATCTCATTAAACTGTGCAATCCGTGTCACTGGAGAAAGATAAAGGTATCAGTTTAATCAAATATTTCAGTTCAAATTAAAATTTGCTGAAAATGTACTGTATAGGAGTTTGTTTCTTCATCTGAACAGATTTTGAGAAATTTAGCATTACATCACTTGCTCACCAGTGGATCCTCTGCAGTGAATGGGTGCCATCAGAAGGAGTCCAAACAGCTGATAAAAACATCACAATAATCTACAAGTAATCCAGTCCATCTGTTAACGTCTTGTAAAGCGAAAGGCTGCATGTTTGTAAGAAACAAATCCATCGTTAACACGTTTGAAATCTAAACTAATGATACCAGCCCATAATCCATAATAGCGGCACCCATTCACTGCAGAGGATCCATTTGGTGAGCAAGTGATGTAATGCTACATCTTGCCAAATCTTTTCCAATAAAGAAACACACTCATTTACATCTTGGATTGCCCGAGGGTTAGTAAATTTGAGCAAAAATATATTTTTTTGTAAACTATTCCTTTAAGCCGCCTGGATGCGAAAAATTTCATACTAGATTTTTACAAGAAACTTCCACTTCTTTCTTTTGCAAGAAACTGCCACTGCTTATTGGTGATCATGAATTGAAAATCTGGCACCTTCACAAATAAACGCCATGTAGTTGCAAATAACACTCTTGAGGTTGGTTATGACATTAAAATTCAAGTCTTGTGGGACGCACAGAAGATGTGTTTACCTGTAGCAGCAGTATTTTTGAAGTCTGTGCACTGTTCATTGACATTTCCACTTTCCACATCCTGCCGTCTGTGTGTGAGACACAAAAAGATATGAATAGTATAGTGAGGTATCTGCCATTTCAGATAAAAGCACCTCTACAAATAAAAAAAAAAAAAAAGTGCCAATATATATCTCAGTCAGACCAGTGTGGTTAATGCTAATACTAAAACTATTAATATCTCATTATTATTATTATTATTATTTATGTTTTCATGTTAATTGAAATAAAGCTGCAATAAAATAAGATACAAATATTAGATGAAAAACTTCTGGAATAAAAAAACCTTCAATGAAAAATAGAAATGTTGCCCTGGCAACTAACTAAAAATAAGCTGAAGTACTAAAATGACTAAAACTAAACTAAAAATAAATTAAAGCTAGGAAAAAATATAAATAGACTTAAATAAAATAATAAATAAATTCAAATAAAATCTAATTACTAAAGCTTAATTAAAATTAAAATATAAAAATAAAAGCTAATTCAAAACATTAAAAAAATTACTATAATTGTATATAAATAATAATAAAATAACACTGGGTCAGATTGACTGTTGCTTTTTAAGTGGGTATTTTTATGGCCCATTTAGTAACGAGTATAACTATACAAGATCTTAACTTTAATTTCAGACATTGGTGCAGAACAGAAAACTCACAGGTTAGACCCAAGTCCAGACACAGTAGCACACTCCCTGGTCTCTGAGTCCCATCCACAGAAAGGGTCACGTGCCAACACACACTCTGCACAGGTTGGATAAGCTGAGCAGTTGGAGACAGGCACCCTGAAGACACCCTCAGAAGAGCCGATGAACAACACACCCTATGGTAATTTACAAAAATCATTACATGAAACCTGATCATGCATCTAATAAATTATGGACCCCCCCACCCCCACCCCAAGACTTTGCCTATGTACATTATAAGGCATTATAGTTTTGAGCAAGACACCTTTCTTTTTGGCCAAATATATTTTTTGCTGTGTGGGTGTCGTTTCAATGGAGGGTTGAGTTATAACAAAAAATCTTAAAAATTAAACATATGCATGGATGAATCATTAACAAAAAATAAAATAAATAAATAATTGATAGGATGAATTCCCATTTTAGGCCGAATTTAAAGGTGAAATAGTTCACTAGGTTAGTGTTTAAAAATGTACCACTGTTTGAGTAAAAAGAAGACAAACAAAGACAAAAAAACCTTGCTGGTAGAGAGGAGGATGTTTTTCACAGTCTGTGGTTCCTTAAAAATCTGAATTTCCTCGATGATATGAGGACCTTTCACCAGCAGGACGACTTTATGGAGAAAGCCAGATTCTGAAGAAAATAGAAATTGACAACAGCCCACACACAAATAAAGAGGAGAAATAATAAAATAAAAATGTATCAAAATTATGTGTGTACCGGTGAGCAGGTAAAGGATGGTGTAGCTGTGTCCATTTGCAGCTTGAGTTCTTTGAACAGCTAGACGGCTATAGCGCTCTTCTGTGGTGGACAAAATCAGTTTCTTCCCCACAGGACGCACAGCTTTTTCAGCCAGGAAGCTCTTTTTTACAATGTTTAAGATGCGGTCATTGTCACTGAATAATCCACACTGTGAAGACATTAGATAAATCTGGTTACACAATGGTGAAAGCTGCTGTGTGTCCTTGTCTGAATGTTAAAATATATTCTCTGGTTCCAAATGAATTTGTTGCTATAATTAAACCATTGGCAGTGGATTTCCTGAGAAGTGTAAACACTTCGGCACTTTGCAAACATTGCTCTGTTTGCTTTAGCATTGACTTTACATTGTGAATTATGAAATACAGTATGTGGGTTCCCAATGTAATTTAATGTTGACTTTAATGGTGTAGTGTATAATCTCTGGCACCAAGTGGAATTGCAAAAATAATTTTAATATTATTTAAATAATGTAATATAAAATAATATAATTAACTTTTTTAAATAAATAATTTAATTTAATATATATATATATATATATATATATATATATATATATATATATATATATATATATATATATATTATTTCTCAGTATTTATATTATTATTTCCTGCTAGTTAGTGTTGGATACTATTGTTTTTCTTAGTCTGTGTTACCTTGCCGAGTTTACCGTCTACATTTGGTTGATGTGTCCAGTGGTTTCCATTCAAATTAAATGTCTTGTAATCCCCTGAGAAAGCTGCTTTAATATCTGTTAGACTGAAAGCACAGACTGCTGACAGACCAGATGAAACTGCCCTAAGAGAGACAGAGAGAGGTGGGAAGAAAACATTTACACAGATGTCGTATGAACTTTCAGAAAAGTGAATATATGTCATGGTGCCAGGTTTGATTTAAATGATTGGCACCATTGTGAACTAAAGACCCCGTAGAAAAGAGTGTTGTCAGGAGACTCATCGTCCGTTGGGGAAAACTTGACAATATCCTGCAGCTTGTTGAACTGGAGATCTTCCCCTTGTTGGCAGACCAGCTGAGCCTTAGCAAAGGATGTCCAGCGCTTTTGTAAGGTAAGACTTCCTCCATTGTCATCCTAGTGAAATAATTTCATTAAAAAAAGTAGTTTTGATGAGCCTTTTAAAACTAGACAGGCACATATGCTTTCTTTATGTGCTGTTCGGGTCTTTTTTGACCCAGATGAGAGTAAAAAAATATACTTTATATACTTAAAGGGACACCTTTTATGGACCTTGACACTGTTATTTACGTGGCAGTCTATGGGACAGTCACATGCCTCCCGGTTTTCATCCAAAATATCTTAAATTGTGTCCCGAAGACGAACGAAGCTTTTACGGGTTTGGAACGACATGGGGGTAAGTGATTAATGACAAAATTTTCATTTTGGGGTGGAGTATCCCTTTAGGTTTGTGCAACCTTATGCAAAAACATTACAAAAATAACTACAAAAAAGGCTTTTAGATTTTAAAATATTTATATAGAGAGAGTTTTATATATTCTTGTATATATAATTTTGCTGGGGGTCAGTGGAGATTCTTGAGTGTCTTTAACAATATCTGTCCCTCTTTTTGCAATATATGGTTGATATGAATTTTTTTAAACAGTCTAAAAGCAGTCATAATTATTTCAAATGCCTAACATTTGAAAATACTATCTGGTGTTAAAGTGTATTACCATCACTGACACATAGTTATGAAATAGGCGATAAAAATACTTTTTCCAAGTAAAAGGAGACGGGTGACAAATCAAAACCGTATGTATTCAGAAATCGGCTCAAAATATCAAACATGTTTGAAATAGATTGAAGAGTTTTTTTTTTTCTTCATCAAACAGTCGATTAAGATTGCATTAAGCAGAATCAAATTAATCCAAATTTGCATGTTCAAAATCAATAGGAGAATATAAGTCTACACAGGTAATTTTGCAACCATAACCGCTGTAATTTATTTTAAACAGAACACAAAGGTCACTTCAATGTTTGTATCTCTTGCAGTTTTTGCTGACAAATAATCCAAATAATCTTTGTAATTTATGTTAATGGTTCTTCATTCTGACTCAGAATAGGAGAAAAATGAAGTCTCACCGTGCAGACCTGTGCCACACGAGACACAATAAAAGAGTTCAGCAATGAGTCTCCAGTCAAATCCCCAAACTCAGTAAAGAACAGCAGGATCTTTCCTTCACTAGCGACATGTGTTGAACTTATGAATTCAGGATCTAAGAGAAAAACAAACCAAAGTGTGAAAATGCTTCACTCAAGCTTACAGTAGCTACTCATTTATAACCCTTTCATTAATTCACTCATGTTTCTGGGCCAAACCACTAGGCCATCAAGATTAAACTCTGTGTACTGTGTGTTAGAGCAGGTTTTCAGAGCATCATGGTAGCATTATTTTCTGGGAAAAAATATACAAACCCTGTAGCAATTTCGGTACATTCTCAAGCTCCAAGTTGTTGCGTGGTCCTCTGCTATGACAGCGAGAAATTACTTTTACCCCAAAGAAGCCGACTTTGGTTGCTGTATACAGCTCTTCATCTGTAAGCAGAGAAGTCACAGTTAAATGTGTGAGAGCACTACCTTTGAGGTCATTCCAAACTGTTTTTCTACCCCTCTCACCAACAATAGTGGCTGTGTTCCTCTGGGTGGAGCTGGAGGGACAGCAGTTTTTGGCATCCTTTGTGTCTCTGCTTGCGCTCAGAGAACTTGCTAGCTAAAACAGAGATGTCCAGTCTGTTAGAGCAAAGAGCAATCCATTCAATTCCCATCTATAGATCTGTGCAATTTGTGTATTTGAACTCACAAGGATGATGGCTTTTGGTTTATATGCATTTGTCCCGCAGACATAAAGGTGTGTAGAGTTGAAAAATTGCAGAATACTAATGAAGTTGCCACAATCCTGTTATGGGCAAGCATAAGACTCAATAATAAGAGGTATGTTATAATAAATATCAAGCTTGTAAAAATTTGCAATCAAGTTACTGGCAATCACAGGGTCAATCACATGATTACTGAGTAAGCATGCAAAAAAATGCACCTTTTCCATGATAAAAATGTTTTCGATTTCTGAATTAAATGTCATTTTTATTCAGTGTTTTTTGTTTGTTTGTTTTTTGGTAGGGCTCTACATACATTTATATATACATCAATATTTTGTTCATATTAATAATATTTGAAAAAAAATGTGTGTATCTATCCTGGGAAAAAAAAACATTTTTTTTTTTTTTACAATTTAAAATAAATGTTTTCTATTTGAACATATTTTAAGGCATAATTTATTCCTGTGATGCAACGCTGAATTTTCAGCATCATTACTCCAGTTTTCAGCATCACATGATCCCTCAGAAATCATTTTAATATTCTGATTTGGTGCTTAAGAAACATTTCTTATTATTATCAGTTAAGTTCCAGGATGATGTTAGCAATTGTACATACCGTCTTTGAGGCCACTGTACATGTTTCCATATTTTGTGGTAATGCTGTCCATTCCAACTGTAAAAATGTACATTTTTTAACTGTAATTATTCTGTTGTAATATTCCCTCCAAGTCTATTGTGATCTTCATGACAGAAGTTTAGAGAATCGATTTTCTAAACTGAAATATATAGCACAATATTCCTGAAGGGTTACACATCTTTCTCACCTTGTCTTTGAGTGTAATACTATCAGGTTGACTGACATCCAGGGAGAGCAGAGCATCTTGAGCACCAACAAACAGTGTGTCAGCATCAGTGCTGAGCAGCAGAGAGCTGATGTTTTTCACAGTGGAGCTGCGGTAGATGGCCAAGAGACGCTCTGAACTTCCTGTGGGAGAAAAAAACACCAGTTAACCTTGACCCCTCCAGTATAAGATTACATTTCTGAGAAACTGGCACATGTATTTTACTCAAAATGATTTGTCTTTACGGAAATTTAAACAGTATTTATATTCACACTTTAGAAATAAAACCACAACACTGGCACTCTTTTCCTCTTTTTGTTCTGAGGAAATAAGTTTAGCAATACTGCATATACAGACAAACAGAAATATGACTGTATAATTTTGCTGTGTCATCTAGTCACCCAAACACTCTTAGAGAATGTGTTGTTAATATTAGATGATAAATGATGACTCTGAATATTTTTCATGCTGTAACTTGAGGTTGATTTTCATAACAGCTTCATAAAAAAACATTCCATGTTTTTAAAATTTAACACTGAGAAACCTTAATGTGGTTAACCAAGCATAATTTTAATATGTGCAAGCGTCAAATCAAGTAAACATCAAATATGCAAGTTATATATAAATACAGTACTGTTCAAACATTTGGGGTAGGTGTTTTTTATTTATTTATTTATTTTTTTCAAATGAGGCCTCTAAGGCTGCTTTATACAGAAAAACAGCAATATTTTGAAATATTATTACAATTTAAAATAAGTCTTTTGTATTTTAATATATTTCAAAATGCAATTTATTTCTGTGCTGGCAAAGCTGAATTACATAAGTGTCACATGATCCTTCGGAAATCATTCTAATATGCTAATATCTTTTTCAGCATCTTCAATAAAAGTCCTTATAGTGACTTTTGATCAAATTAATGCATCCTTGCTGAATAAAAGCATTAATTTCTTAAACACAAATAATAAAATAATGATTCTAAGCTTTTAAATGATAGTGTATATCAGAATAGTTTCAAAGTCGTTCCCCTTCCAAATAAATACACATATACTAGTAATACGTAAAACCCCTGACAGTGTCCAAAAAATCACGAAATTTCATGATATTTAATCATAGAATTTTTTTTTTTTTTTAACCTAATTGTCCTCACTGATGCCTGATATAAGCAGAAGCTATCCATACACTTCTCTGCAGCAGAAGGCCTTCGAGCGTGTGGTGGAGATAATCGTTAAGCGGTGGTTTTAAGCGTGCAGCGTTTAGACCATCAAGCATTTGCAGAACAACAGTACTGGGTAATAACAAACAAAACCACAACTCACTAGTTCAGAGAAGAAAGATTACAAAACTTACACAGTCTGTGTTTGCCCAACACCACTGTGCACTTTGCTCATCTGAACATGCTTAGACTCTTCACTGGCTCATATTTATTAAATGAGTTTAAATTTACTGTGAATCAAATGCAAAGGTTTTGCTTGAGATTCATGAATGAAACATACGGAATTATTTTCTTGTACCATAATTCAGCTGATTTTTTGGGGATTTGTCCAGAAGTCAGAAGACCAAACTATTCCATTACATTTATTTCCTCAATTGTTCATATCAGAAACACATTCTGTCAGAAATGTGGTTATAAATGACTGATATCAGCAGCAGTCCAACAATCACTGTAAGTGAGTGAGTTTTTCCACCCGTAAAATATGTCTCACTATCGTCTGTCAATCTGAGCTTCACTTACCCTGAGAGAATGACACGCGAGGATGCAGGGATGCCTGAGATGGATCTATCAGTTCCAAGAGGAGGACCTTAAGCATCCAGATCCTGAACAATCCTGCCATGATCCTAACGGATATTTTAGGGTATAGAACCTGTTCTGATCAGCTACTGAAACAGCAAGTGACTGGATCTCACTTCCTCTGATATAATCTCTTTGAGCGCAGCAGGAAGAAAGGCTAAAAAAACTCAAACCACTGAGTTGACTCCTCTCTTACTCAGTATCCACTACTAAACACTTACTGCTAATGGCACTTCCTCTGACAGCAGCACAGAATTGAATAATAATGATACTATCATGATATCTTTTTATATTCAGTGAGTGCATTTCCATTTGGTTTATCTTATTTCTTTGTTGGATGAGAAACATCTGAACCTGTTTTTGGCTGACAATTGTCATATTCTTAACTGGCAACACTTTTCAGTAAGGTTCTATTTGTTAACAGTTAACTACATTAGTAAACATAAACTAAAAATGAAAAAAAAAGCATATATAGTTAATTCAACAAACTAATACATTAGTAAAATCAAAAATTGTATCTTTAAACATTTATTGGATCAGAATTAACTAACATTAACAAGGATGAATAATATAACAAATGTATTGCTCACTGTTAGTTAATGCTGTTCAGGGTTGGGACCTTACTGTTGTGGGTTTTTATGGGGTGTTATGGGTTTTTTTTTTTTCTTTTGCAAAGCTTAAAATCTTTGCCTAGTTAAACTAGTCTGGTTTGGGTTACAGAGGCTTTGGGCAAACCGGGTTTAAGCATGTTGCTAAGCTATATGATGCTATATGTTTGCAATATGCAAAAGAATACATATCAACCACAAATAGGCCTACTGAGCATTATAGTTTGTTTGAATTGATTAAATGGATTGCTTTAAAAAATTGCAACTGCAATATCGAATGGATCATGTGAAAGATTCTTGCAGCAGTGCCTTATAATATGCAATAAATAAAAATAAAAATATGGAGTTACAGAAGGCAGCATTATCATGCATCCTATTTTTTTCAACTATGATGTGGTCTAGGTAAGAAGCTCACTAGGTTTTAAAACACAGCTAGAGAGCGAGAGTGGAGGGAGATGCAATATGTGGTTATAAGAGGGGATGTGGATAAACTTAAGTTATATAGGAACATGCTGATTGCAATGAGAACAGACCAGGTTGCTATTTTTAGGCATTAAAGTCAATTGAAAAAAAAAAGATGTTTAATTGAACTGAATGCAGAAGCACTCCACAGGGACTAACAGTATGTTCAAATGGACTTTCAGTATGACATAAAGTTTGTGCTTAGCAGGAGCAGAAACTGGGCAAGCAAGCATACTCACAGAGGTAAAGAACAGTTCAGTGAGTTCAGAAAGTCAAAATACTCTTCTGCTATAAGAACTTCAACATTTAGCAGGTTCTTCAGAGGCAGCTCTGAATACACAAAGGTGACAAAATGGAGCTATGACCTTTGACCCTCCAGGCTTGACCTTTCAAATGGGACATTTATGCTATAAGAACGAATCATTCTGCACAGCACACAGCAAAGTTTACAGCAGGTAATGATACAATGACTTTGGTTTAGCTACACTACCAGCCAAAATGTTTGTACATGTCTCATCTCATTTATTATTATTGTGAATGTAATGCTTTTTCACATTTTAGAATAATACATATAGGGTATTAAAATTCTGAAATCTATGAATTAGAGTGATGGGGAATTGTTGCAACCACAAATAAATACATTTAAAAAATGGATTTATATTCCAGTTCATACCTAATTAACTGTGAGTTTACTTTTTTCTCATAATTGTGAGCTTATGGAAGTTCTTTCTCAGAATTGCAGAATGCACTTTATTCCTCACACTTTTTAGTTTATTTCATAACAGTTGCAAGATGTAGACTTAAGTTAGTAAATTGAAAACTGAGAGATAGAAAAATACATATATACTTTTTGAGAAATAAAGTCGGTCAGAATTGTGTTAAAAAAGCCACATTTCTAAAGAAAAAAAAATCTGAATTGTGGCCAACTCACAACAGAAGACAGATTTTTCTCACAACAGAGAAAAGAAGATTTTTCTCTCAAAATTGTGAGATATAAAGTCAGAACTGTGATATGAAACTCACAATTACCTTTTATTTTATAATACTGTGGCTCTAAAAGTGTTTTTGTGAAGAAATCTATATTTCTATATCACAGCTTATTTGTCTAATTTCAAGCATTTAAGCACAAGCCTTTGAATAAAACATAAATTCACCTAGGAATTGTCCAGACTCAAGCGTCCAAACTCTGCATTGCTAGCATGAACAATGTGAATATTATTTACACTAGCAAAACAACCAAATTACATTAGAATTGTAACTAATTAATTTCTTTTATGCCAAACTTTGGGGGAAGTCTGGCCTAATGGTTAGAGAGTTTGATTTCTAACCCTAAGGTTGTGGGTTCAGGTCTCGGGCCACAGGTGTGGTAATCACTGTTGATTGTCCTGATGTGTTTGATAACAGTTAAGTTGATTGTTACATTTATTGTCTGTATGCCCTGAGGATGGTCGTTTGACTGAAAGCTTGGTGATTAAATTTGTGACAGGGATTCAAGTGTGCAGACAGTTTATTTTTTGAGATTTTCAGGTCTCGGGCCAGCAATACCACGACTGAGGTGCCCTTGAGCAAGGCACCGAACCCCCAACTGCTCCCCGGGCGCCGCAGCATAAATGGCTGCCCACTGCTCCGGGTGTGTGTTCACGGTGTGTGTGTGTTCACTGCTGCGTGTGTGCACTTTGGATGGGTTAAATGCACAGCACGAATTCTGAGTATGGGTCACCATACTTGGCTGTATGTCACATCACTTGTAAGTGCTGCACGCCCCACTGACAGACTGATGGAGCTCCCACACCCACAGAAGTGATGTTCCCTCTCTAAGCACTTGAGCTCTCACTTCTGTCCGCGTTCACATTCACGCTGGTCGTTTATCCAGGAAAACTGTCGTCAAATTTCCGGGGAATTGTAAAAACGCCGGATTCAAATTCAATTCTGGTGTTGTGAGCTTGATGGTCATCAAAGCGGATTCAGTGTAGTTCAGTGTGTGTCGTTCAGTGATGACGTTAGCTATCGCTCTGGGGAAAGAGATGAAAATAGTAGGCTATCAGCAGAAAAAAACATATAGTAATAACAACAACAACAAAAGCAACAATAAAGTTGAATTTCCTCTTACAAATTTCAAGGAGCAGAACAGCAGTTTTGTCATTTTTATTATAAATTTGAGGGTTTTATTATATCCCTCATTTCCTCACTCCCTTCTTTTTCCATGTACTTTTTTTTGTTGCTCACTATTTAAAAGGTGTTTAAAATAGTTTTGTTATACTGTCAGTTTTAAAACACCTGCAGTTCATCCTAAACACCTCCAGGGGGCGAAACCAGAATTCTGATGATCAGAATCCATGTTCAGTCTCGAATAACTTTAAGATCTAATATCACACACTGCAGTTTTTATTGATACTATTCTATTAGCAGTTAGTCTGATAGGACCTGATTTCTTCAATCTTATTTGCTAATGTTGGGTTTGTTTCTGATTGGATTATTTGACTATAGGCTACTTGTTTAGTGTGTGACAGCACTCACACACTTTGTCTTTGGATTTGTCTAAAACCTGTATATGCTCGCAGAAAAATGCCTGAAAAAGCTTAATGACTCACTGTTTCCTTTTTTCTTCTACCACAGTAATTCTCAAATCCTGCTTCTGGTGGCCCTGAGACACGGCACACTGAGATGCCTTCCTCCTCTAACGCATCTAATTCAACTCATCATCTCATTATTAGAGGCTCCATGACCTAGTTTGTGTGTAAGATTAGTGAGACTCCTAATATGTGCAGTGCTACGGGGCCCCTGGGAGCTGGATTGAGAAACACTAATCTAACACCATTTGAGTTGAAACTGCTCTTACACAAAACCTTACAAATGCTGATAACAACACAACAAGTATTCGTTTATTTTAGCTAGTTTGCTATTTATTTTTATTTAAAAAAAAACAAAAATGTTTATTTTATGTAAAAATGTCAAGGGGGAAAAAATGTATACTAGAAATCCAAAACTCTTAAAATGACAAACCTGTTCTGCTTTTTATAATTATTTTGCTAAAGGATGCAATATATTTTGTCAACATATTGATATTTGTATTTTATTATATATTTTTAAATGGTGCTTGTCTTTCCTAGTTAAGTACTTTTTTAAGTCTGTACATTTGTATTTCTTCTTCTTCTTTTTAATACATCACACATACTGCAAAAATATACCCATAAACCAGAAAATGTAGCACTTGTCATGAATCTGACAAAATCCTTAATATTACCATTAATTGGTATTTCTCATGGCAACATTATAACCAGTGGTGGAAATTGCCAGAATTCACAGGAGGGACTCTAGCTTCGAGGAGAGAGGTGTTATTTTAGATAAACTTTCAGATGTATTATAAAAGCCTTCATAATCTCTAATAACAAACTTATTTCAAGTTTCCTATTAACCATCTGTTTTCTTGGGTATCAAGAAAATATACATTCATTCATAAACATTCATAAACATTCATTCAGCAGAATCTCTGCTTGGAGATAATCTGTGTAGTTCTGGCCAAATTAAAGATACATTGTGTAGGAATCTGCACATGTGATAATGTAAGCATTATTAATTAATGACCTCTTGTATTTAATAAAAAAATGTGTGTGACTTGTGTTCCTAATTTAAAAAATTTAGGAGATCAATGACAAAAATTAACCTTCCAATTATGAGCTGATATTTGACTCCTTAAAGTGGTCATATGACGTTGCTAAAAAGAACATTATTTTGTGTATTTGATGTAATGCAATGTGTTTATGCGGTTTAAGGTTCAAAAAACATTATTTTCCACATAATGTACATTATTGTTTCTTTTGTAAGCTATTGAATGGATAAAATTTAGCAATTCCTTCAAAAAGAAAAAAAGTATATATATATATATATATATATATATATATATATATATATATAAACAGTTGGAACTGGAACACCGTCCTCCTCGAAATGCACTCCCCCATTTCCAGCCCTAGAAAATCTTTTTACTGGTTATGTAAACGGCGCTTTATAACCCTCCAAAAACGCTCCATAATGAAAATCAGTGTTTATGATCAGTCATGGGCGGCCAATGTTGTCAGTTTTTAATTGTTTTTTTATGAGGCACAGAATAATAATCCCGCAGGGGGCGCATGGTGGCTCAGAAAGGCAATTCTTTCACTGAAGCCACTTCAACTCTCACGGTGTTTTTGGTCTTATTGGAAACACCTGTACACTGTAGATGTAGATGTAATCGACTAAATCTGTAAATATAGGGATTAGTTTTTATCAGGAAAATGGATATCTACCTCATCAATATCTATAAAATGTATTTAATAAATCGTTTCTTAGTAATCTGTGATTGGTTGATCCCACCCAGCGCTGAGAAAAGTAACAGGGAACATGTGATTACGCTTTTCACTTCAGATGCAATGTTAATGATAAATTACGACTGAAAAAATAACAGATACATTTTTACACAATTTAAATAAAAAACCTTAAACAAAAAGTTAAAATAAGGTAATTATGTTTTCAAAACCAACCAAACCACGCCCATCTTCTGCCAACATTTACTGCTAATGTCATTCCACGCGCTTATTGCATTTCTATGGCTCAAGTGAGAGTCAGTCAGAGACTGAGCCAAAGCATCAGAAGAGAAAAAGACGAGAGGAAATAAACAGCTGTGCATCAGAAAGAGACTATGGCATCGTTAAATCTCGGGTTCAACGGGGCTCGTAAAAAAGCGGTAGCGCGTATCAGAGCCGTAGAGAGGAGGAATCTGCTCACCGTGTGCAGGTAAAATATGATTACACATTCATCATCATTGCAGCGCACGGAACATGTGTGATGATGTCATTGGTATATTTTTTTTTTTTTAGCAAGGTATGATTTTTTTGTTGTTGTAAATTGCTGATGCTGGAGCAGGGGAGATGAGATGATGTACGTGCAGCTCGCGCCGAAGCGCTGATCTGAGATCTGTCATCAGAGCATCACGTCATATAGACGGAGTCCTGTGAAAAAGTACAGTAGTGATATCTACTGAAGTGAAGTGAAGTGACGTGACGTGACATTCAGCCAAGTATGGTGACCCATACTCAGAATTCATGCTCTGCATTTAACCCATCCGAAGTGCACACACACAGAGCAGTGAACACACACACTGTGAACACACACCCGGAGCAGTGGGCATATTTTATGCTGCGGCGCCCGGGGAGCAGTTGGGGGTTCGATGCCTTGGCTCAAGGGCACCTAAGTCATGGTATTGAAGGTGGAGAGAGAACTGTACAATGCACCTCCCCCCCCACCCACAATTCCTGCCGGCCCGAGACTCGAACTCACAACCCTTCGATTGGGAGTCCGACCCTCTAACCATTAGGCCACGACTCCCCACGAATGATTCGTGCATTGTGCTCCAAGTTACCTAAAAGAATGCATGTTAAGAATTTAGGGTTTTTTATGGTATGTATAAAAAAAATAATAAAAAAAAAGCAACAATAAAAACAATAACACCTAAAAAAAAAAACAAAACCGTTACAACACTAAAAAAAAATAATAAAAACAAAACACAGTGCAATGGTACATGTCACAAAAAAATTAATAAAATAAAAATAAAATAACTGAGATTTTGTCACCATTCACTTTTGTGCCGTACAGAGTACATATGAATATTTTACACCATTTGATGGCAGTCTTTTATTAGATGTTTGTTTTTATATTAGGAAAGCATGTGTCTTAAAGCTGGTGATGACTAAGACTTAACAAGGATTTTAACAAGGGAATGAAGAGCCTAAATACGCAAAGAACTTTGTGACCCATTTTGTGTGATTTATTGTATTGCTGAGAGTTGTAGTATCTCTTTGCTGAAGGAAGTAGATACAGTACATCTTGTTGGATGTTTGGATTGGTATGCTATCATACTAATCAATTATTTCTGCAGAATACACTATATGTAGTTTGTGTATTTTACCCTGATGACTTTGCCAAAATGTGCAGTATGCAACTGGATCACACTGCATGTGTCCCAAAATACAGTGAGCTCAATTTGACCTATTTAGTGTGACTTATGAATCAGAAGTAATATCAATTTACTTATTTTTTGATAAAAGTTTGCCATGTGCCAATGTTTAAAACATTTATTGTTGCATACAATGTGTTTTATTTAACATACTACAATAAATGCAAAATATGCAACCTAGACTCACTGGAAAAATATGCCTACCTAATTTTATTTTAAAGGATGATTTGTAAAAGAATAGACTTTGATGTCTGGATCACATAACCGACTCCATATGTGTGGCTTTTCTAACGTATACTAAACTTGTTTGGTAGCCCACCTGGTACAGCAGTGGACTTGCGATGTGCAGTGGTGGACAGTAACGGAGTAGCTTTACTTCGTTACTGTACTTAAGTACATTTTTCAAGTAATTGTACTTTACTGGAGTAGTTTTATTTTGAGTAACTTTTACTTTTACTTCACTACATTCCAAAGCATAAGATCATACTTTTTAATTCACTTCATTTCAAAAAACATATCATTACTCCTTATAATATATCACATGCTCCGACACAAAGAAGCGGTGTCTGATTCAAGAACAAACCTTTTAAAATCGGTTCACAAATCACACCCTACGATTCATTCACAAATTAGAATGATTCGTTGCAGCTGTTCTCGAGTTGACAACTCACTGATTCAAATGAAACCATTTAGTGCGAGTTTTCCGAACTGAATTCACAAGTAACCAGGAGATCTTGTGAGCGCGCACGCGACTGATGCTGCTAAAAGTAAGTTACTAATGTCCGAATTTAAGGATTAATTATTGAAACTGAAAATCATATGTAGGTCAAAACTTTCAGTTGTTTGTGAACTAAATCTCAGTAAAGGTGATCTATTCAATCCCACTGAAATGCTTGAATGCAGAAATGTCAAGACACATGTTTTAGGTAAAAAAAAAACAAAATTATATATATATATATAAATAAATATATAATAACAATAAATATATAACAGATTAAATAAATAACTCATGCATGTTCAAATTCCCTGCTGCCATAACATCAACAGTTTTATTAAAATGCTATGGCATTTAGCCGTATGTGGCGTCTGTTTTTTTATATTGTTTAATCAACAGAATACATTTTTATATGTTTGAATTAGGAGTAGACAGATATGAATGTTTATTCATAACCTTTCTGAAAATACTGTAAATATTGTTATCTGGATGCTAACTGTCTAGCTACCAAGCTTGGTGGTGCTAAGTCGAGGTAATTTTTAGATATAAAGTCCATATATTTTTATTCAGCCACCTAGATAGATCACATCTGGGGGAAAAAGAAAGGATGTAATGTTCGGATATGGTAACACAGTAATCATCAAAGTGGGAAGTGATGCCCTCTGAGGCATTTGGCCAGGGGTGTTTTTACATCACAGACAAGGTTTTTGAGAGAAAAAAATATTATTTTATTATTATAATATATTTTCCTTAAAAATGCTTCCTAAGCTTCAGGCCTTATTCTCATGTCATATAAACTGTGATGTTTTAAAACAACAAACTTTTTACTGGTGAAAATCAGTGTCAAATCTGTTTCCTCTCAGGTACATCGCTGTGTAAATAGTAACACCTCACTCTTGTCAATAGATATCAACAACAAAATATCTTGACTCCATATAGTGGTTTTTTTGGGGAAAAATCCCAGGTATTTTGAGCAGTAGGATTATTAAACATTTGTGCTAAAATATAAAATTAAATTAAGTATTTTGCTATATAAAAATTGCTAAATAAGTCTATATATCAGTACTTTTTTACCTTAAGTACATAAAAAAAAATCAAGTACTTTTGTACTTTCACTCGAATAAAATGAAAAAGGAGTACTTTTACTTTTACTGGAGTAATATTTTATTATACGTATCTGTACTTTTACTCAAGTACTTGATTTGTGTACTTCGTCCACCCCTGGCGATGTGAGCCCTGTGAATCATGAGTCATGATAAAAGAGTTCAAAGACTTGTGTAAGACAAAATGCAATGTTCCTTTATAAAAAACACATTTTAACCTTCCTCTCTTTTTAAAACAATAAAAAATACTCATAGTACACAGTTAATGCAGCAGGTTTATTTATTCAAACAAACACTATCAAACTCAAGTATCAGAATGATAAAAATTTAATACAGTTTTTTTTTATAAAACTGAGCAGACTTTTGTGCCATTCACTAAACATTTCACTTTGAAATGAAATAAAGCGGTGCCAGATTCACATTGTTTTAAATAAAACTGAATGCACTTTTAAAGCCACTCGCTGGAATATGATTAATTACATTTATATGTCTAATTAGGCAACACCACAAAGGGCACATTTGAATCAGGAGAAACACAGTCAGTCTGAACACAAATGAATGTCATACCCATGAGGGGGCACAGCAGGAATCAGCCAATCAAAAGGCTTCGAGTGTGACGTGTCCACACATATACAATCACAGTAAGACTGAAGCTCACAGCTCAGACAAATAAAGTGGTTTTTACTGTGTGTGTCTGAGGAAGAAAGAACAGAGGAATAGATAAGAAAAATCAATTTCCTGTCATGTTTGTTCTGTGATATCTGATCCAGAGTTCGTTCAGGACTAAAATAAATAAATGCAGGTCCTTTTTTTTTTTTTTGGAGTGATGAAAGTCTCTGACGTTCAAATAATTATGAAAGGAAGTTCATGTTGTCAGAACGTCTTGAATGAAGATGTAATCTAAATAATTGCTCTAGATCAACGCTCTTAAAATGGCCATAAAACTTCAAAAAAGAATTTGGGACCATCTAAGCTGAAATGTCAGGCTGGTTTAATCTACATGAGTTGTCACAGGATGGCTACTTCAGAAATTCTCTAGATGGTTTTATGAGTATCATATTTAACATTGTCAGTGTGACAATTTTGTGTGGTTATTTTAAAGTGTTTTCAAATTTCTCTCTGTGCCTTAAAATACTGTTTCAATAAACATTTCAAGAAGCAGTTATATAATCTGTGCCACGTGACTTTTTTACAATTATCGTGAAGTTTTACAATTATCACACTTACTGTAAGTGTTATTTTAGTATAATTTATATACAGTTATAGTAATATTTGGAATTAACTTTTATATTTGTATTGTCAGTTTTCATTTTAATCATCAATTAGGTTTTAGTAATTTTGTTATGTGCTTATGACATTTTTTATGTTTTTAAGCATATTCCTATTTGGCTTTATTTTTATTTAATTTTTAGTAATTATTTATTTTGTTTTTTTGCCAAGTTTAAATTTTTAATCTAATCAATTATTTTATGTGTACTTTATTTAACATACCAAAAATTTGTAATGGTTTTAGTCACAAGAAGGTGAATTTTAACATTCTGCATCTATTCAGCATCTTTGTTTGGATCATGATTAAAATACAGTTGCCTATAAATGAATGTAAAGAGCACAGGTAAAGCCTTAGTTTGTTTATATGAAGATATTTCTTTTTTGATTTGATTTGATTTGTTTTTTTTTTTTTTTCAATTTCATATTTCAATTTCTCTAAGAAATTATCAGCATTTTGTTCAAGCAATAATAAAAGGACATCTTTTCATTTATAATTTAATGAAATCTAATTTTATTAGGGAAAGAAAAGAAAAGAATCTTGAGAAAATCGCATCGTGAAATCAGTATTGCATCGTGAGTTGAGTGAATTAAATCCGTAGCTGCTGGGTATTTGGAAGTCATGAGGAGACACATAAAAGCACAGTAGCTGCCGATAATGAAAAGGAAAGTCATTTATGCCATAATTACATTTGATGAGACTACAATAAACGGCACTAATGATGCTCCACAAAACACAAAACATCTCCTTTGACTCAAATGCACTTTTTGGTGTCATAAAAACATTTATTTTAGAGTCATTGTGTCAGTCAAATGGCAGCGTTGCTATTGTTAACTAAAACTAATAGTCAATTGTGTCATTATGTGTATATGAGTTCATTGTGTGCGGGTTATGTTGCTATTGTTAACTAAAACTAAAACAGCGTTGCTATTGTTAACTAAAACTAAAAGTGTTAAAATATATTTTTTTTATTAATTACAATAATGTTGAAATTAAATGAAAACTAGAAATGTTGCCTTGCCAACTAACTGAAATAAAATTACTAAAACACTAATAAATATAAACCTAAATAGAAATACTATATGTGTCAAGAACATATGAAAATTACTAAAACTAAAATACATAATAATAATAATAATAAAAAATATAATAACTGAGCATTAAAAGATGGCCAAATCTAAGAAGGTAGCATAATAATGTTAATTATAAAAGTCTGAAGTTTGTCAGAGTTTTACTGTATTAGCTATTAGATATGTTTGTGTGAGTTTAAACTGTATTGTGTAAATTTCTGTTGTACCCATGACTGTGTGTGTTTGAGTACACAGGTTCTCAGTGAAGACCCTCATTGATCGCTCATGTTTTGAGACGATAGACGACACATCACCCGAGTTCATCAACTTTGTCTCCATTCTAGAACATATTCTCAGCCATAGACTGAAAGGTGAGGAACAAGATACACAAACTGTCCTATTCCACGTTGAAATTGTAAACAGCATTTTATCTTGATCTGAGCGGCACATTTTTAGATAACTGAACTGGACTTGATAATAAACACTCAGCGTGTGTGAGCACAGCAAAACAACATTATTATTTCAATAGGGCATTCACATTTAAAGTTACTGTAGAAAAAAACAGCCTGTTGCATTCTAAAAGAGAGGGTGGTCATTAAACTAAATTACCAGTGGTTTTATGTATTTTTTTTTTATTTTTTAGAATGATATAGATTGTTTATTGTATATTATTGTATATATATATATTAATTATGGCATATATATACATACACACATATGGCATATATATATAATTATGGCATATATATACATGTGTGTGTGTGTGTGTGTGTGTGTGTGTGTGTGTATTTTTATTTAATTTACATTTTTAAATGTATTTATTTTATAATATATTAAGCATAAAATACAAAAAACAACAACATACAATTGGCAGCACCTTAGACAACAAATGAACTGACATACACACTCAGAATAACTGTTGAAGTGAGCTGTGCCAGAAGCTTCACACATCATTGCATAGTGATGCTGTGATACATGCTGTTAAAAGACCTATACACACACACACACACACACACTCACTCTCCTAGTGCTGCTGTAATGAGGTATAAATACAGCACTGAGTGTCTCATTTTGTGTTGGGAGAGCTCAGACGACTCTCACAGCATGACAAAACAGCCCTCACGCTCACTTACATATCAGTGTTTTTCAGACTTTCAGCAATATTTGATCGCTCCATGTTCATTTATGTTCTCTGAAATGGCTTAAAAAGTTAAAAATCCCTGTGGAGCCCATCACTTGTTGAAATCAACCCTTTCATTACTAGCTCAGATATTACACACAATGTCACTGCACTAAATGTTTTGCATCTAAATGAATACACAGCTCTTCTCGAGGAATCGCTCTGCTTTTACACTGCATTGTGTGTGTGTTTTCCCGCTGTAGGTCAGGTCAGCTGGTTTGGCTACGAGAGCCCACGCAGTTTCTGGGATTACATACATGTGGCATGTAGTAAAGTCCCACACAGCTGTATCCATAGCATCGAGAACATGGAGAACGTCCGCAGCTCCAGAGCAAAGGTCAGGACACAGTGTATTTTAGTATTTATTATTATTTTGAGTGATCTTTTTTTCAATATTTTTAGTTCAAGTTTTAGTAATTTTTTTTACATGCCTTTGTCATTTTTATTATTTTTTAAATATATTTTTATTTAGCATTAATTTATATTTATATTAGCATTAATGTATACTTATTTAAGTTTTAGTAATTTTAGTACTTCAACAAATCCAAGTTTCAGTTTTAGTTTTTATTTTAATTTTAGTTTCATGTTAATTTTAGTTTACATTTGAGTAACTTTATGATGTGCTTTTGTTATTTTTTACTACTTTTTCATATTTTTTTATTTAGCTTAATTCATATTCATTTCAGATTTAGTTTCAGTAATTTTAGTAATTCATTTTATTTTAGATAGTTGCCAATGCAACATTTCAGTATTAGGAGTATATATATATTATTTTTTTTACTAAATATTTATATATGTTTTCTTTTTTATTTCAGATTTTTTTTTTTTTTAATTAAATAGTTTTAGTTTTAGTTAACAATAACAACATTGGTTAGGTGTCATATTTCACCAAAGAATAACACACTCTCATGCTATCACTAATTATAAAAACACAAAAACCAGAGGGAACTCCCAGATCAGACTTGTCCTGTTTAAATCTGATATTGTTATCCATCCCGGATGATTCAGTCACAAGCGGTCAACCAAGACAGAACACCAGCTCAGATGCTGTGATGTTACTGCAGTTTTAAAGGCTTCAGTGGTTGACAGGTAAGAGCATCTCTCTCTCTCTCTCTCGCTCTTTCTCTCTCTCTCTCTCTCTCTCTCTCTCTCTCTCTCTCTCTCTCTCTCTCTCTCTCTCTCTCTCGCTCTTTCTCTCAGGGTCGTGCCTGGATTAGAGTGGCGTTAATGGAGAAGCGTTTGTCTGAATACATCTCTGCAGCTCTGAGAGACTTCAAAACTACAAGGTGTCTTTCCGCAGCACTCAGACACACACACCAAGACTCTTATATTTGATTGTGGTAAAATCTTTTTATGGGTCTCTGTTGTCAACCTCTCCACACATGGATTGTTTAAACATGGTGACTTCACTGAAATAAAAGCAGCACCGTATGACTTTTTAGCAAACTATTTTTATAACGAATCTTTGAGTGGTAGTGTATGTATCTACATTTAAAAATAAAAAATATCAACTCCAAAATCATGAGAATACAAAAGGGCTGCTGTTTGTTCTTCTCTGGTCTTCATCAGTTTTGTGTGTTTGTTCATCAGGAGTTTTTATGAGGAGGGGGCTGTAGTTCTGGGTGAGGAGGCGGGGCTTCTGGCAGATACACTGATTGGACTGAATGCCATTGACTTCAGGTATATTCAAGTTCATTCACTTCCTTTCTGTGGGTGGCAGTGACATTCAACTGTGCCACAGCAGGACAGGATGATGATCATTCATTGTATGGGTGGTGCTCTATAAACACCTGCTGACACAAGCTGCAAACACACACACACACGCAAAAATAGATGCTGAGAACAGCCTCCGTATTGTTTTGTAGGATAATCACTTCCCATAATTCAGTACTTTACCACCGTGACATTCTCATCATATGAAGTGCATTTGTTGGCTTATGCTGAAATTTTCATTCTTGATTGACAGTTTCTGTCTGAAAGGGGAGGGGCTTGATGAGAGCTGTCCTGTCGTCATTGACTACACACCGTACCTTAAATTCACACAAACGTAAGAGCACTACATAAAAACATGCTGGCTTTGTGAACATTCTTTAGGCCTTCTTAATGATTGTGATTGAATATTATTTATGTGTGTGCTGTAGTTCTGACAGCATCAGCAGCGATGAGGAGGAAATGAGAACGCTGGGCAGCAGCGGCAGTGAAGCAGGCACTCCTGAATCCCACATGACCGCCAGTCTGGTGGCCGATCAGAGCACCTGGTACAGCAAGAGCAAAAGACTAGAGCAGAAATACAGAGTCGTGCTGGAACAGAAGGTGAGGACGACTACAAATCATACTGTTTATGCAGTATGCATAGCCTACTGGGTGCAGTATGTGGAATTTTTGTATGCATAGAATACTGCAGTTGCCAAAATGCATAGTACACAACCAGAGCACAAAGTGAGCTTCCCTTTTCTTGGTATTTATTAGCTGTGACTGAAAAACAACTTTTGAGCATGCTGCATTAAAGGGAACATCGGATGAAAATTGCACTTTTTTTAGTTAGGTTTCTGGTGTGTGTGCCAGCTCAGAAAAGCTGAAAAGAAAAATGCAGCCAGTTTGTTGTGGCTGTCTGAGTCTGAAACTGTCATCCAGTGAGCTGTTTCAATTTGCAGCAGGTTTCTATGTAGATAGCTAGCTATTTGAATAAGATCATCTTCAAGTTATATACGGAGTCCAAGGCAGCAGTTCATGCGTCTTGTGGCGACACGCCCCACGGAAGAGTGAGCAATAGCTCATTATCATTTAAAGAGACATGCACCGAAACAAGTCGCTTGTGTTTTTAATGAATTTTAACTAAAGTATGTTACAGATATTTCATGAATACCCTAAAGAATCATACCAAATTGTGGAAAATGGGCATCCGATGTCCCCTTCAAAAAATCTTTTTAGTCAGTCACACTGCATGCTGTTTACATACGTTTTAAATAGTATGTAGTATAGAATCTATTCTGTCATATATAGACTGTATGTATATTGTGAGACACATGCAGTAAGCAGTACTCAAGTTTTCTGTATTCTGTGTGATGAACTTTGAATGTTAAACTGAGCATGAATATTTCTAGATCAGTGATTCTCAGTGCTCCTGAGTGTCTCACATTTTAAGTATCTAGTCTGACACCCTCAGTTCAGGCCGTGGGGTCTGTACAGATGAGTGGATGAGTCATTCAGGTGGGTGTTAGATAAGAGAGACATCCTGGGGGGACCCGGGAGCAAGACTAGCAAGTACTGACACAGATCGCATTCATTTTTATAATTGTTTAGGGTTATCTGGAGGAGCTGGTGCGTCTGAGGGAAGTTCAGCTCTCTGAGTCTGTCTCTCAGAATAAATCTCTACTGCAGCGGCTCACAGACACGCAAATTAGCCACAAACTGGAGAAAAAGCAGCTGGAGACCATCATACTGGAGCTGCAGGATCAGCTGTAAGTTTAGTGTGTGTGTGTGTGTATGTGTATATATATCACCTCTTTTATATGCACACTATATATATATTATATATATCATATATATATATATATACAGTATATATATGCTTATTTTTTATATTTTCAGTTTTAGTTTAAATTTAAGTTAAATTTATATATTATATATGTAAACATGTATGTGTTTGTATATTTTTATAGTATTTTTAAATTGTTTTTATATTTTCAGTTTAATTTTATACTTTTATTCAGTAAGGAACAAAAGTGACAGTAAATACTTTTATAATGCTAAAAAGATTTATATTTCAAATAAAGTCTGTTTGAGTTTTCTATTAATCAAAGAATCATGATTATATATATATATATATATATATATATATATATATATATATATATATATATATATATATATATATCTATATATATATATATGTATATATATATATACATATGTATATATATAGTATTTAGTATTTTATATTGTTTTCACATTTTCATATGTCATTTTATTTTTAATTAGTTACATTTTTGTAATTTAGTTATGTGTCTTTTTTAAGTTTTATTTTTTTCTATTTAGCTTTTTCTATTTTTTTTCTATTTAGCTTTATTTTTGGTCTGTTTCAGTTTTAATTTTAGTGATTTTAGTTATTCACTGTAAACTTATTTTATTTCTGTTAGGTATTTTTTAAGTTACGTTCTAAGTATTTTTAAGTTAAATTTTTTTTTTAAGTTAAAGTTTTTAATCTAATATTTATATTTTATTTCAACTTTAGTTTTAGTTTTAGTTAACAATATCAGCACTAAAGAAAATCATATAATGTTCTTCTCTATCATTTCATCATCATTTAATGAATTAATGCTGTCAATTATCAATATATCTTTTTAAACAGCCTGACTTTGTGAATAAGGAGCAAACTTTAATAATCTATAAATGATCTAATTGGCATATAAATTACATTTTAAAAAGAAACATAATGTGTTAAAGGAATAGTTCACCCAAAAATTCTGTCATCATTTTACTCATCCTCAAGTTTATCCAAACCTGTATGATTTTTTGTTTTTTTGTTCTGCTGAACACACACACACACACACACACACACATATTTTGAAGAATGTGAGTAACAAAACAGAGTATTTATTTCCGTACTCTAGAAGTAAATAGGGACCAGCAACTGTTTGATTACCAATATTTATTGAAATATATAATTTGTTTCATAAATATATAATATATAAATATTATATAAATATATAATAAATAAATATATAAAAGTTTTCATTTTTAGGTGAACTATAGGTGAATACTTTAGGGCAAATTCAGCACATTTTGAACATGATTAAACTGAATAGTGGTTTATTAGTGCATATGACATTGGATTTCATGCTGAAATAATTCACGCAAAAGCGGCATAACCGTTTAGCAAACTTGCCTGTGTAAGTATAATTCAAGCTCATGGAAATATGCTGTTACGGCAGGGGAAAGGTTTGTTATCTTGCAGAGTGGTCTCATTTATCATCTGATATTATGCTCTGTGTTGTGTAGCAGAAGAACGGTTCATCTTTAGTGTTTTCCATGGCTGCAGAGTGTCAGTACAGATGATGTCTGAATCTTTTCTGCCTCCTGAGTCCTCCGATTCTTTTCTCCTCTCATTCTCTCAGACAGCTGGAGTTCATGGTTTAAGTGAGCTCTGGAGATCTGTGTGAACGAGGAGACATCAGAAGCTCGACCAGAGCAGGGTTGCTATGGAGACAGATTCAAATAAGTTAATAGATGATGGCAGCATGTAAGCGCAGAGAGGATTTGGTTGATGGACAAAGAGGAATGAATGAAAGACTAGAGGAGAGACTGATGGGAGGAGAAAGCATGCGTTTGTTTGGATCTACTTTTTTCTTGGCACTCGTTTTTTTCCCCAGAAAAATTGTTTTCAATATTAAGAAGTATAAATATTTCTTGAACAGCAAATCAGCATATTAGAATGATTTCTGAAGGATCATGTGACACTGAAGACTGGAGTAATGATACTGAAAATTCAGCTTTGCATCACAGGAATAAATTATATTTGAAAATATATAAAATTAGAAAACAGTTCTTTTAAATTGTAATAATATTTCACAATATTTGTGTTTTTACTGTATTTTTGATCAAATGCTGCTGAGCATAAGAGACTTCTTTCAAAAACATTCAAAAATATTGACAACCCCAAACTGTTGAACAGTAGCGTATACTATACAGTGTGCAGTATGCTAGTTAGTATTCCATTATGGTCATCTAGATCGATCTGGAGAGCATTGATCATGGCAGAGGCTGGTCTGAGGTGTTTCTTTGGATCATGATGGGTCATTCGCTGCATTGCAGAAATAGAAATGGGTCTTAAATCTGTGTCCGGCAATAGCTACTTGGATCTGGTTTTAAAACATAAACTTTTTAAGTCGACTTGTTTATATGTTGTTTATCTAAGTAGATACAAGTCCATGAGAAGCTGTTTGTTTTTCTCTGTATCAGCTGCTGCGGACCATCTGGGCGAATCAATAAAGATGCACGTGAGTGCTAGCTGCCCACTATTAGTGATTTTACAGCTGAGTAGTCAGATTTGAAATCCAGTTGCAGAGGTTAAAGACTCTTTTTATGGATGAGAATATTTGACACTGAATGCCATGTTCCAGATGCTAGGCTTTGATCAGTGACTTGATAAAGATGGATTTTGGAGATGGTTATGATGGTAACTTTCACTGTGTGTATGATTCAAGATGATTGCTCCGCAAAATCAAATCGCTATAAAAGGAAAAGAAAATCAAAATAAACACACTCAAAGAAGAAAAAAAAATTCTCAAAAATGCATTTCAACTCCGCAAATGCAAATTCGTATAGATGGACTTCAACAAACGATACTTGTAATCTTTTTTCTTTTGGTCATTTTCATCTTTAGAATAGCTAAACACAGAAAACAGAATTGTCTGTGTAGTTTTCAACTGATTTACAATCTTTTTAAAAAGCTGAAACTGTTAAATTCCTAATACTAATTCTGATAATTCCAAATTTTTACTTTGTACATAGCACAGAGGTTGTGTAAGTGCATTTATTCGGTGACCTCAATCACAAACAGTATGGTTGAGAATTATGTTTGGATTTCTTACAGCTGTCAGTGAGTAGGTTTGCTCTAGATTTAGAAGCAGCAAACAGCACGAGTGGCCATATGTTTTTGTGTTTTCAGATCATCTTTTTCACATGGTTGCCTGATTGGGAAGATTAAGTTAAACACTGGGCAGAAAATATGTTTTTAAAAGAAAAGCTCTGATTTGGGGGATTTAGGGGAAAATCTTGATATTTGGCAACCCCATGCATGAAAGCTAGTGGAGACTTTTTACCTTTCAATGGCAATGTCAAATAAAATGCATGTTAAATAATCAGCCAGCCAGTATCAAAATGATTATTTGTGATTAATCGAGAGAAGCTGAAATTGTGATTGCGATGAAAATGCGACTGATCGTGCAGCCCTCGTATATTTACTGCATTTTCAGCTTTTTAGCACCGTCTCTTTAAATTATAATATTTGTTTTTCCAGGACGGTGATGAAGAATCATGACCTTCGCTCCAGACAGGAGCTTACCTCTCACCTGACAAACCAATGGCCCTCACCTGCTACCTTGGATACCAATGCAGTCGCCTTGGATACGCTCCTGTACAGGAAACGCACAGGACCATGGGAAGAGTATGTGCTTTCTGTTTTTGTATTTCATGAAAGTATACTCTCAGATTACGAGATACATGCAACTTCACACCACAACTCATCTAATATTGGCTTCCATTCGAGTTGCTGGTGCTCAGCGAATGATCCAGGAAGCAAATGCTCTCAAGCTCTAGTTTTAGCTCACGTCTGCAGCTCTCAAATCACATTACAGTATTGGCATGCTTCCTACAGCCATCATTCTCATGTATTGATAATCTACAGAGGTTATTAAATGTACTGATCTAATTGTAACCCAAACTTCAATGGTGTTTCTCATGAAAACCCATCATGTTATTTTCAGGTAATTATATTGTTTTCATGTCAATTTAGCACATTTCCTCCCCAGAGTTGTATTGCTGATATGTATAGATTTAAATTATTGTCACTAGTGATCCTTTTCACTAATTAATTTTTTCGATATTAAAGTTGCTGTATGTAGGATTGACACCGAGTGGTTGAACTAAGTATTGCAGTCCAAATTCAAAATATTGGAGAGGGTTTTTTTCACCCGGACCCTCCTCCTCAGACTTGACACATGCAGGTTGCCAGATTGACGACAACAAACGGGAACGAGCGCACTTGATGATTAATGAAATGAAATGCGCTGTGTTTTTCGCCAACTGGCAACCCGGGGTGCCGAAATACAATTGGGTAAACTGGCAGTGGACGGGTTTCACAAACCAAAACAAAAACGGACATTCTGGCCCGGAACGCACATTTTCAAAGGAGAATAACTGACTGTAGCATTGGTTTTCAGATAAACAAGTATGTTAACTTAGCATGTTTCTTAAATATCTGCAAACATATTGTGGTATTTTTGTGCTATACAGCACCTTTAAATATTCTTATTTTTTCTTTTGTGACATCAACATGTTCTTTACTTTTTCATGACTTTAAACCATGCGTGTGTGAGCGCAGGAAAAGCTTCCAGAGTTTGGAGCAGCTTTCTACAGATATGAGTCTCTCTCAGATGTCTCTGGATCCAGCACAAGTGAACACACACAGTCTGGAGAGCAAGCCAGGACTTACACACTGGCACAGAGAAGGTTTGTGATGTGTGTGTGTGTGAGTCATCTATGGTGACATCATTCTCTGATAACCAGCTCTATTATAGATGATGATATTTTGCAATGGAAGGGACTTTTCTCCACCTGAGGGAAGATATCAGCATCCCTTCCTCAGTATTTGTGTGAATCTCATGAAGACACCACACAATAAAAGGAAGAAAAACGGGAAATTATATTTACTCAAAGAAGATAAGGTATATTTTAAGACAATTAAGAATTTATGCATTGTGACATTATTAAGAAAATGTACCCACATTTTCATTTCTGTAATGATTAATGTAGTTTGGAGTTTAAAAAAAAAAAAAAAAAAGAAAAAAAAAAATTAGCATAAAGGCAGTACAAATAAAATTCATGTATAAATCACTTAAATTGTGTATAAATAATTTTTTATATTTAAAATATTTTTGTATTTGTATTTTTGCAGAACTAAAACTGAAAAATGTAAATAATACAAGAACAGTTAACAGTCCTAAAAAATGCTAAATATGATTAAATTTGAAAAAAAAAAAGAAAAAAAAAAAGATTTTCTTAAATCACAGCTGATATTGTTTTCGGTTTGTTCACTTGTCAACATTCATCAGATAACAGTCAGGTTGAGAGCAATGCATTGTGGGGTAGGTAAAGTATCTCTAGAGTTATTTTAATATTATTTTTATTCTATTATAGTATTTATTAATATTTTGAATTAGCTTTTAGTTTTCATAAAAATCATGTTTTATGTGCTTTTTTTAATCTTTATTTAGCTTTAATGCATTTTTATTTAGGTTTTTAGTAATTTAAGTATTTTAAAAGCTTAAACAAAAATTTGAAATGTTGCCTTGGTAACTATTAGTTTTTAAATTTTATTTCAGATTTATTTAAATTACCCAACTGAATTTTTAATAGTTTTATTTTTAATGAACAACAACAACCAATGCTACATCTATTGCGCAGATGTTGTGGCTACTGCTCTGCCCTTTGTCTGTTTAATAATAACATCCTCGCTCGTGTGTGAAATGATATCAGTGATGTCTCCACACTCTACTACTGTGTGTATGTGTGCTTGTTTTTTCACAGGGAAAGAGGATACTCCGTCTCTGAGGGGTTTGTGTGGTTCCTTAACCTCAATGGCCAGTTACAAATCTCTGGCCAGTCTGAAGTCCAGCGAGTATCTGGCCAGTCCAACAACAGACATGACCAGCCCAGGACTGACACCGTCCTGAGAGACAAGTATGGACATACTGTATAAATGCATACACAAACACACCGGCCTGCTTGAGATGGTGTGGGCTTTGAATTGAAGTGAAGAAAGAAAAGCTAGCTACCGGTACCATCCTCAGAGCTTCTAAGAGACATCTCAGCTAGACAAGATGAAACCCCAGTGCCCTCCTGACTGGTTTTAGTTTAATTTGAAGTGCAATTCATTTAATTTTCAAATCTGAACATTTGGTTGTTGAAGTCCATAGCTAGTGTAAGCATTAGCATTATTGAATATTGAGCATAATGTATCACGATGAATGACATTCTTGACCCAGGACATCAGTGAATTTCAGTTGTTTATCTGCCCACTTCAAATGTTTGGTGTTTTTTTTTAAAGTCCATAGATAGTCATGGTGTTTTATTTTTTGCTTCTGCTCATAAAATTTGTCCTGTGTGGAATTATACTTATTTATTACTAAACTTAGATTTAACTTCAGTGCCCCTATTGAAAATGATAGTTTATGGAAAAAAAAGAAAAAAAAATACTTACATCAGATTCATAGCACGTCATAGCTATTCTAGCACAGCTATGTAGGAAATTGGTTGTCTGGGCCAATGGCCAGTTTACAATGATGTCTCACAATTTAATTGAATTAAATTTAATTAAATTATTTAATTTAATTTAATTTAATTTAATTTAATTTAATTAATTTAATTTAATTTAATTTAATATTTTATTTTATGAAAAATTTCTAGTTTTAAGCCTCCTCTAAAATCCACTTTTCACAATACATTATATCAATTATTGTGATTAATCTGGCCCCTTTCTACACATTTTGGTCCTCTTTAATAAAAACTAGAATCAACATGCCAAGTAAAATAAATTTTAAACCATTTTTAACACCGCTTTCAAAATGTTAACATGAACATATAGCTGTGATATTCAGTAAGAAATATATTTAAGACTTTAACCTAATTGTATCCATCAGAAATTGATACAGATCAGTGGGTGATCTGTATGGAAAATCTGGAGCCCTAATAATGTTGAATTGTCCAATTAGGACAGAATTGTGAACAACAAACATTGCTTTGTTGATTTGCCATCATTTGTCTTTTTAGGGAGTAAGAGGAATGTCATTTCAGAAATTTCTCTGGTGTGCTTAATGTGGATGTTAATACATTTATTTCTCGTCTCTGGCTTTTAACTGAAGTTTTTGAGATTCACTCTGTCCTCTTATGTGAGGAAATTTTACATATTTATGAGTTCTGTGATTTACATAATCATACAGCGCTCAAACATCGGTTTTGCATTTTTTCCCATGCATCGTCACTCACAGATAGTGGCTAATGTGCACCAGTGTAAAGCATTGCCATGCATTTATATAAATTAATAAGAATAATATGGATATGATAAATAATATGATGCATATTGGACTGGAACAAGAACGTATTCAGAACCTAAAGCAACGATCTTTAACTTAATCTGTAAACATCTGAACTACTGTTGTCAATTTAATGGGATTAATTATTAAAAAAAAGGCAAAAAATATTCAAGTTAATCATTTCCTCTAATTTGTACATAAATGCTGTAATTTTCCTACCTCCAGAAGAAATCAAACTTAAAGTACCACTTTGTTTTTGACTCTATAATGAAGCTGTGGACTATAGGCCAGTGATGTTCAATGAGACGGACATAAATTATATATATATATATAGTATATATATATATATAGATATATATATATATATATATATATATATATATATATATATATATATATATATATATATCTATATATAGTCATTAATGTCAATTCCATGCTTTTTACAGCTGCTGCAGTTCTCTTCATTAGGGGGCTTTTTTGTGGTGGTTAATTTGATTACAAAATCAGAATGTCATAATTAATATGCAGTAATTAATGAATTTTTAATCAATTGACTGCCCCAGTCTGAACCAATTTTTATTTCAATGGAAGGCTTAATTTTAGAATTAATTGGTGAAGTTATGTTTGAAGTTAAATTTAATGGATCACTTCTAATACTGCTGCTGATAATTATAAGAAATTACCATAAAATGTTATTGGTGTGATTTGATCATAAAAACAGACCTGTTTATAAATTCAGTTTAAGAGGCATGCCAAGCCATGAGTAATATATGACAATAACTGAAGATATTAATAAGTGTGTATGATTACTCATTAGCATCAGCACAGTAATAACAGCAATTCCACAGAAACACATATGCAGAATTCCCATCTAAATTAGTCTTGTCAGCTCGTACATGGCCTTGCTGAACATCCATGTTAGTGTTGAAGAATGTCTCGTCTGCCTGTGACTTCATTTCTGTACTGCAGAATTACATTTGTGAACCTGGACCACAAAACCAGTCATAAGGATCAGTTTTTTGAAATTAATTTTTTGATCTTACATAATCTGAAGCTGAATAAATAAGCTTTCCATTGATGTATGGTTCATTAGGATCGGACAATATTTGGCCGAGATACGACTATTTGAAAATCTGGAATCTGAGGGTGCAAAAAAAAAAATCAAAATATTGAGAAATTTGCCTTTAAAGTTGCCCAGATGAAGTTCTTAGCAATGCATATTACTAGTTTATTATATATTTACAGTAGGAAATTTACAAAATATCTTCATGGAACATGATCTTTACTTAATATCCTAATGATTTTTGGCACAAAAGAAAAATCAATAATTTTGACCCGTACAAGTTTTTTTTGGCTTTTACTACAAATATACCCAAGCGACTTAAGACTGGTTTTGTGGTCCAGGGTCACATTTTACATGTGAAATGCATGTTTTACACTGTTCAGAAGCCAGTACATCTAAATGTGCATCTAAAGATTTATTTGAGATTGTTACAGCACTGTTTGTGCAGTTAAATGTATTTTATGTGTATAGTGGAATGAAGGAAATGCATTTCAGTACCTAAGTGTTACTTTTCTGTTTCAAGAGTTTTAGCCATTAAATTTGAGAAAGTTAATACTTGTTTGAAACACTCCAGAATTGTCACCTTTAGACATTTTTGAATGCATTTTCTTTCTTAAAATCTGTTTTTGTGATTGAGCTTTTGTTTCTTTAAATTTTCTGTTGCATTGTGACAGAAATAAATGGGGTGAGGATAACAAGGGCGCACTGAGATGAATATCATATATTCACCTAATTATAATTTAGCCTTAATGTATTCAGTAAAATTTTACTTTATGTCCTCATCTATGATTTTTTTATTTATATATATTTTTTTCAATAAATTAAAATGTAAATACAAGCTTGGCTGAATGCTGATTTTGTCTTGTTGGTGTGTGCATTGGAATACTAGCTTACAGAATATTTTCATATGTCCTCATCACACTGCAGATTTAATTTGGTGTTTGATGTCCAGTTATCAATACAAATTAAATGCAATTTTGTGTAAAAACAGAACATAAACAGAGAATGCTGAAATTAATTCTCATTCTTTCATCACACTAGAAATGGAAGGTTTTTGCACATCGCATAAGATCTTATGCGCTCCTGGTTCAAGCAACATGTGTGTAAATTAAAATAACTACAGATCATATTTTGGACTGAATAAAAGAATTCGAAACAAAGAGATTTTAAATTATTCATGAACTAAATTCAATTACAAACAGCGCAATTGTTTAAAAAGCTGTGAATATTCACACTTTTTAGGCAGTGGGTCTTAACTACATAAAAAAAAAAAAAAAAAAATCTATCTTATTTTTGGCACCATTTCACAACTGTCTTCATTTAACACAAACTAAGACATTAACAATTAAAAGTCAACAAGACAGAACAGGTAGAACAAAATTACAAGGATGAACATGACTGATGTGTCTGATGGGAATACATTTGGTGTGAATTTACCAATTTGCCTAACCCTAAAAAATTTAATTAAATACAATAAAGATGCATTTATAGGCAAGGGTTTATGTTTCTTCACCTTTTTAATTAATACATTTAAAAACACAAATATTAAACTATTTTATTTTCAATAATTTGACCTACGTGGAAGATACTTTGTTACTTTTAAATATTAACTAGAGAAAGTAAATACTGATTTATTTCACAGCAACTCTATACGAATCCTCTTTTAGACTGACAGCAAGAGTGATTACATGTTGGGAAAATTAGTGGCGTAGCCTGTGGTTAATTTACTGAATCTTAACAAAGGTCTGTGATCAAGTGTTCTTCTAAATCAGTGCTTTTCTGGGCGAGATGAAGTGCTGGGCTGCAGTTTTGTCACCCTCTGTTTTTTCTGGTTGTATCTGTGGAAAAAAGCTTTTCCAAACTCATATGTGCTGATCATTACAGCACACGCCGGAGCCACTTTAATCAGCCTCGGCAGAAAACCTGAGGATAAGAGACAGAGAGAAATCTGAGCTGTACTGCTGAGACATCTAGTGGTGATTTGAAAATCACGGCCCTTTGATTACATATATATAAAATAATACTTTTATTTAGCAAGGATGCATTTAATTGATCAAAAGTGCCAGCAAAGACATTAATAACATTACAAAAATTATATTACAAATAAATGCTGTTCTTTGGAACTTTCAATTCATCAAAGATTTCTTTAAAAAAAAATCACAATTTCCCCAAAAGATACTGTTTTCAATATTGCACAACTGTTTTCAACATTGATAAGAAAAGATTATTGAGCAGCAAATCAGCATATAAGAATGATTTATGAAGGACTGACTTTTTTGTTTTTGTTTTTTGAAGGATCATGTGACACTAAAGCTGGAGCAATGACGGTGAAAATTCAGCTTTGCATCACAGAAATAAATTACATTTTAAAATTTATTAAAATAGAAAACATTTATTTTATATTGTAATAATATTTCACAATTTTAATATACGGTATATTATTCTTATCGATCCCAGATTTTAGAACAATAGTGTGTGTTCTATATGAATATACATATTTACCTGCAAATAGTCCTGATACTCCATTTTCAGCAACTATCCTTTTCATCACATGATATGTGCTGGATGAGACTTGTGTGGACACTACACAGATTATACTGCAAATTAATGTAATATTCTGATTTGAATATCCAAGTCAAACCAAAGCTCAGAATCCCAATTATGGAAGCCATTTACATAATTTCACCTGAATACTCACATTTTATTGTCTGCAGTTCACCCAGTTCTACCTGTCGTCTTGTCTTGACCACATCAAACGGCAGTGTGATGACTGATGCAAACTAAAGCAAGAAAATGCAGGTACTTATACAGGTACTTGACATATCAGGACATGTTTTTATTTACAGTCCAAATACAATGTGGCCAAACACAACCTGGATATTTCACATGTATTTAATACCAGTAAATGAGGCCCATGAGAGCTCTGATGATACAGATGTAGTAAATCACAAACTTACTGATCCAGACAGTGCTCCAGCCATGAATGTGATGGCAAAGGTTGGATCTGAACAGTTGTAATATTGACAGAGCCAGGCTTTACCCTTCTCATAGTTAAACCAGTACATAGCTAAGGAGAAACAAAGTCAAATAAGAAATTAGGAAATAGCAGCAAACAATACACATTCAAAGAGTCGTATGAAGGTACAGTAGGTGGACATCAAAAACGTTACTTCTACCGCCGCTCGTACCGCCGCCGCGGCGTCTGCAAAGTGCATTTGCAGCTTTTGACCGCTGAGTGGCGCTTTAATCACAAGTTTTCAAACAAGCGCATCAAAGCACATTTTCGCAAATAGACGTCAGTTTTGCCTCGCTGATGTGTTACATTTGACGGCTGCAGTCAGGGAAAATGAAAGAAAAACACTATAGTTAATATATGTATATGAGACCCCTTCAAAATATGGTCAAATGGTAAACATTCTGCTATTTCGTGGTGCATGTCGGTTCAAAAGTTTGGGGTTGGAAATATTTTTTTAATGTTTTTGAAAGAAGTCTTATGCTTAATGCCTAATGCCTTATCATTAAAAAATATATAAATATATTATAGAATATTGCCAATTTGTGGGTGGATTGGATATCCATAAGAAATCACATTCAGTTTTTATCTTAGTTTTTGTATTTTTGAGTCTTGTGTTTATTAATCAAGTGCTTCAAAATGTGAAGTGTGTCATGTGAAGGCTGTGTGTGTTTCACCTGAGAATGGGACGTCTCGGAGCAGCGTGGGCCCCCAACCCCTCCACAGAGACCGCCAGCCCTTGTTGTGCAGGGCTGACCAGATCACGGCGCTCAGCTCCCGGTACGACAGCTTCTCAGACTGCATCTTTGTGCGGACCAGCTCCAGGGGGCTGATTACTGTAGCCGACCCCACTGACACATGCAGAAAAAACTCACGTGAAGCCAGGCACACTTTGATATAGAAGGTCGACATGCAGAGAAAAGGTCAAACACTGAATCAGCAGGGATAAACGGTACCTCTTGCGATGGCGCCGGCCAGCAGCGGCACATAATCTGATCGGTCTCCCATCCGGTGCTTGAGAACGGAACATAGCTGATCGTAACATGTGAAATAGATTACGGTTGCAGGCACTGCCATCACTCTGCAAAGGGAAATGCATTTCATTATTTATGTCACAGGGTTTGGACAGAGGAAATGTAACTGAACACCTACAGTGTTGGAGGAAGGCCGCTCCACAGAGACCTGACTCCTTCTACATGTATAATCTTAATAAAGGCATCCTGGAACAGAAGAACTGAGCATTTGAATGAGTTGAACCTGTCGGTAATATTTATATATTTATAAAGCATCACAGGTGAAGAGAAACTCTATTCACAATTTTTTATGGTTTAGCTTACCAAAGTGCCGGTGAAACAACCAGGTGTTTTGTACCATGCCTTTGAATTGCCATTCTCACAGACGCATATATCCATCAGGCCATTACAGTACACAAAACATTTCCCTGCAAGTCATTCAAAAAATGAGTGAGTGAAGTTTTCAACCACATGAACAGAAAACAGCTCAAGCTTACCTTTGGGAAAAGAACTGTTTTGTGCCTGCAGTCTGATCTTCACCACATCCAGAGGCGTTACTGTGAACATGAAGAAAAAAAGAATTATTATTATATAGTTATATTTTAATGAATAGATGAAAGCGTCTGCTAAGAGAATACACTACCGTTCAAAAGTTTGGGGTCTGTAAGGTTTTTTTGTTTTTGAAAGAAGTTTCTTATGATTACCAAGGCTGCATTTATTTGATCAAAAAAATGCAGAAAAACAGTACTATTGTGAAATATAATTACAATTTACAACAACTGTTTTCTGTTTGAATATATTTAAAAATATAATTTATTCCTGTCATTACTCCCCACTCCCAATTTAAAACACTGTCAAGCTGTAACACTGTGTACTTTTATGAAATGTTTCAAAGAATGTAAGACATGGTACAGACTATTAATAAACTGTTATTAGACTCCAGACTATTTTAGATTTATAGATTCACTGTACCTTGACATTGCAATTTATTATAAAGCTAAACAAAATATGTGTGTTTTTCACCACGACCAGCCCAGTGTCATCTGAACCCTTCAACGCACAAAATATATTATTTATAAATGTAGTTACGTATTGGCTTTATTGAATACCGTGGTCAAATGTGTATTTAGTAAAAAATAAATAAATAAATAAATATAAAGCTGTCATTTACCACATGATTTTTATGAAAATCGATTTACAGGACAGTATTTTTATGGTGCTTTTTAACAGAAACACCAAATCTAAATTATATATTTAATGTCACTGAATCTAAATGTATTGCAATTCACAAATTATGTAATGTTAAAAAAAAATAGGCATCTAACTACATCATTCTGACCCACGTTACATTCTAAAGGGGATAGGTTAACATATTTTTCCGTATATTAGGATACACAAAATTCATAGTCTCTTACCAAAGAGTGACGTAATAACTGCCCCAGAGCAAGATGCAGTCATCTGCTGGACGGGTGTAATGTCCTTCGTGGGTACTGAAGAACTTTTCTGAGAGCTCATCTCTATGCCTGTTCAGATGAATCTGGTTGTACAGACTCAGTTAACCTCACTCTTCACTGAGTGACTGTCATGTGTTGTCATCTTGTTGAACAAGCCCACATTCCCCTTGTACCTAATAGAGCTGAACATATTAACCAGGTTTACTGCATTGATCCCATGCCAAAAAACCTAGCTTGTGTGTTCCCCTATTCCTTTGCTTTATTTATTTATTTATTTATTTATCTATCAAAAACGTTTATTTAATCCTGTTTCTTCTATATATTCCATTGCTATTCTTTGATTAATACCTTCTTTGAATCCCTTTCCTAATATCCAATTTATCTTGTTTTTTTTCTTTATAATTACCTTTTAAGTTCTTTATCATTTTAATTATCTCTATATTATATTTCCCACATTTTAATATTACATGTTCAACGGTTTCTATTACCCTACAAAAAAAAGCACAATTTCCTGTAATATGTTTACCTATTTTTTATACTGATGCATTTAGTCCTGCGTGCCAAAACTGTAATCTATTTAAAGTCACCTCATCTTTCTTACATCTTCACGCTACTGCGCTACTGTGCGGCTGTGCGCATATGTCTGTCTAGCAGTGTGTTTCGCACCAGCAGATTCGTAACTTCCGGCTATTTAAATTTCGCCATTGGACACAATAAAGCGCTCGCGGACGTGATAGTGTATCGAAGTCATATTTTATACTTTTAACATTCGTTTTCTTATGTATATTCTACACAAAATTCAAGTTGTTTATATTGGTGTCATTGACGTTCAAATGTCAGCGCTTTGCGGCGTCGTTTTTGAAATGTCAAAAAATATACGTCGAATCTCCCTTCGTGAACTCCAAGATTACAGCAGGTTTTGTGGGAGTGGAGAGAGTCTCGAGCGGGAAGATGGAAACGGGTTGCGTCGAGTGTTTTGTTATGAAGATGTTTACAAACAGAAGAGGCATTTAACACAATGTTGCGTTCTTAGTTTAGCGTTTTAATCAAGGAACACTTGATAAGTAATGCTGCTGTATGTTGGCGGTATAACTAGCTGGTTTAGTCGGGTTTAGGATTGTAACGTTAACCGTTAGAAGTAAAAGCTCCACGATGAAGCGCGACTCTTTCTCCAGGTGTAAGGACAGAGGTGCTGTGCTGTTAATCCCTTTTGATAAATTATTTTAATTTGCTCCTTTTTTTGTAAAACTAGCCTTTGAAAATAACAATGGTTTAGGAAGTTTCCATGCTTATGCTGTTCAGTATGTACACAAAATGTATGTCTGAATGTATGTGTGTTGTTGTTTATAAGTCGAATTGTGCTATATTGATCTTCACAGATTCAAAACTGGACGGACATAATAGTGTATCATCTAAAAGCAAAGTTAAAGCCACATGTGATGCTCTTCAGAACAAACCTTTTAAAGGGAGAATATTTTACTTGGATCTGCCATGGAATATAAAAACACAACTCTTGGAAAATGACATCGAAACACTTGGTGGTGTAAGTGAAGTTCACTGTTTATTGCTTTTAATATAATATATATTATTGAGGTTGTCTTGCGCAAAATATAAATCTTTTCACTTGCAGGAAGAGAATGCCTTAAATTAGCAAAATTAGACAGCTGTCTCTTTAGAAACTCAGCAAAACGACTATTTTAATAAGCTTCACGATTTATACAGTGTACTTGTGTTCACTTCTCTCGATGTAAACAAGACTGGAATTATAAAGAGTGTATTATTTGAATTACATCTGTTTCTGGGTAAGAATGAAGTGATAACAGTCTGTAACTTAAAGGAAGGGTTCACCCCAAACCTTCAGGACATCCAAGATGAATTTGTTTCTTCATCAGAACAGATGTGGAGAAATTTAGCATTACATCACTTGCTCTGTTCTAAGGAAGGAACAAACTAATCTACATTGTGGATGGCCTGAGGGTCAATTCTAATCAAAAAAGAGAGTTAATTCTAATCAAATTTTCAGTTTTGGGTGAACCATTCCGTTAACTCAAGATGTTGGCCATGCACATGTAATCACAGATGAAGTAATTCAATTCAATTCAGTTCAAGTTTATTTGTAAAGCGCATTTTACGATACAAATCATTGCAAAGCAACTTTACAGAAAATTAAGTTTCTACAATATTTAGGAGTAGCTTATCAGTGATGACTGTCAGTTTATGTGCATACGGCAGAAATGTTCAGAAAAATCAATAAGAGACGTAAACAAACAGACGATTAACACTATTAACAGCAATTATGCAATCAAACTTATAGCAAAATGTGGTAGTTCTGTACGTTGTCTCTGGGTTAGCATCATCTGAGGTCCTCTGAGGGGTTGGCATCATCTCCTGGCAAGTAATCTCCTGTATGTTCTGGTCATCAGACAGTGGAAAAGTTCTTCAGCAAGGAGATCAAGTATCTTGTGTCCAGTAAGCCAGAGGCTCGTTATGCCCAGCGTCTCCTGCCGGAATCTCCTGCACCCAGTCCTGATTCAGGTGTCAGCTCTCCTCATCCCAGCAGCAGGAGGGAAAGCAATGGGCACAGGGGCAGCTCTCAGGGAGTCATGGATACGGTTAGACAGGATGCTTTTTGTTCTCAACTTCATTGGCAAAAATTTTGTTTCTGGGCTCCCGAAATCAAAAATACAAAAACAAAGCATTTTAAAATGTTTAATGTCTTTAAAATGTCATTGTAAATTTATGCAGTAAACTTAATATTTTTTTATGCTTAACTACATTTTAAAGTGGAGTGTCTAACAGAGCACCTTAGCTATTCGAATTTCACTGTAAACCATGGCTTCATGGGGCTCTATGCTTTTATATAATGTTAGGTTAACATGCACGTAGCCCACCAGTTAAGTCAAAATTCACTGACATGTTTATCTTGTGCTGGAATTTCACAGGTGGCTGTAAGTCGAGGCAAATCGCTTGTGGAGAGAGTCGTTAAGGAACAAGTAAGTCGATCTTTATCATGACTCGTTTGTTTGTTTGTGAATGAACTCTGTGCAGCAGTCTTGAGTGGTTTATCAGTGCTCTGATTGAGGGTTTTCTGTTCTGTTTTAGGAACGTGTTCAGATGAATGGGATCTTGGCCAATGCTCTGGAATGGGGGGTCAAAGTCCTGCATGTTGACGGTATTATCTTTATCACCATTAATACTTGTATTGTTAGAGAAATGAGATATGGTTTCAGTATTTCATGGTGTTTGATGCTTGACTTCCAAACAGATGTTATTTCGTATGTTGACAAGAAGAAAGCAAAACTCATTGCAGTGAACGCAGCTAATCCAGTGGTGAAAAGAGCTGTGAGTAGTTTTGTCTGTAGCACATTTTATTATATATTTTATATTAAGAACCAAATTTACAAGTTTAAAAATTAACCATTGAAAAAACATTTTTCAACCACTTTTCTGAATATTGTGTTTAGTAAATAACTATAAAGTTTATTGTTTACTGTCTCGAAGACTGAAATGAAACATTTGAACCTGATCCTTTAACATTCACCAGAAAAATTACTCATGTGGAATCTGCAAAGGTTTTCACAATTTCTGCACTGATTTGGAAATCTGTGGAGCTACAGGCTCTGTGCATCGCTGCATATGAACTAGTTTTTTCTGTGTAAATTCAGTTTGTCACGCTTCATTTTTAGGCCAGCATTCAGCACACAGAGAAAAATACATATCACAGACACAATGGTAAGTAAATACCAAATAAAAAAA